>NW_020185316.1:1653698-1653917 GCF_003031525.2 Neophocaena asiaeorientalis asiaeorientalis | reverse complement strand
AAGACAGAAAAACACAGCAGATGAAGGAGCAAGATAAAAACCCACCAGACCTAACAAATGAAGAGGAAATAGGCAGTCTATCTGAAAAAGAATTCAGAAAAATGATAGTAAAGATGATCCAAAATCTTGGAAATAGAATAGACAAAATGCAAGAAACATTTAACAAGGACCTAGAAGAACTAAAGATGAAACAAACAATGATGAACAACACAATAAATG
>NW_020185316.1:1589831-1652710 GCF_003031525.2 Neophocaena asiaeorientalis asiaeorientalis | reverse complement strand
AATTATAGGGTTCCAGAAAAAGAAGAGAAAAGGAAAGGAACTGAAAAAAATATTTGAAAAGATTATAGTTGGAAACGTCCCTAATATGGGAAAGGAAATAGTAATCAAGTCCAGGAAGCACAGAGAGTCCCATACAAGATAAATCCAAGGAGAAATATGCCAAGACACATATTAATCAAACTGTCAAAAATTAAATACAAAGAAAGCATATTAAAAGCAGCAAGGGAAAAACAACAAATAACACACAAGGGAATCCCCATAAGGTTAACAGCTGATCTCTCAGCAGAAACCCTACAAGCCAGAAGGGAGTGGCAGGACATACTGAAAGTGATGAAGGAGAAAAACCTGCAACCAAGACTACTCTACCCAGCAAGGATCTCATTCAGATTTGATGGAGAAATTAAAACCTTTACAGACAAGCAAAAGCTGAGAGAGTTCAGCACCACCAAACCAGCTTTACAACAAATGCTAAAGGAACTTCTCTAGGCAAGAAACACAAGAGAAGGAAAAGACCTACAATAACAAACCCAAAACAATTAAGAAAATGGAAATAGGAACATTCATATCAATAATTACCTTAAATGTAAATGGACTAAATGCTCCCACCAAAAGACACAGCTTGGCTGAATGGATACAAAAACAAGACCCATATATATGCTGTCTACAAGAGACCCACTTCAGACCTAGGGACACATACAGACTGAAAGTAACGGGATGGAAAAAGATATTCCATGCAAATGGAAACCAAAAGAAAGCTGGAGTAGCAATTCTCATAGACTTTAAATAGACTTTAAAATAAAGAGTATTAAAAGAGACAACGAAGAACACTACATAATGATCAAGGGATCGATCCAAGAAGAAGATATAACAATTGTAAATATTTATGCACCCAACATAGGAGCACCTCAATACATAAGGCAAATACTAACAGCCATAAAAGGGGAAATCAACAGTAACACATTCATAGTAGGGGACTTTAACACCCCACTTTCACCCATGGACAGATCATCCAAAATGAAAATAAATAAGGAAACACAAGCTTTAAATGATACATTAAACAAGATGGACTTAATTGATATTTATAGGACACTCCATCCAAAAACAACAGAATACACATTTTTCTCAAGTGCTCATGGAACATTCTCCAGGATAGATCATATCTTGGGTCACAAATCAAGCCTTGGTAAATTTAAGAAAATTGAAATTGTATCAAGTATCTCTTCCGACCACAACACCATGAGACTAGGATATCAATTATAGGAAAATATCTGTAAAAAATACAAACACATGGAGGCTAAACAATACACTACTTAATAACGAAGTGATCACTGAAGAAATCAAAGAGGAAATAAAAAAATACCTAGAAACAAATGACAATGGAGACACAACAACCCAAAAGCTATGGGATGCAGCAAAAGCAGTTCTAAGAGGGAAGTTTAGCAATACAGCCCACCTTAAGAAACCGAAAACATCTCGAATAAACAACCTAACCTTGCACCTAAAGCAATTAGAGAAAGAACAAAAAAAAAACCCCAAAGTTAGCAGAAGGAAAGAAATCATAAAAATCAGATCAGAAATAAATAAAAAACAAATGAAGGAAACGATAGCAAAGATCAATAAAACTAAAAGCTGGTTCTTTGAGAAGAAAAACAAAATAGATAAACCATTAGCCAGACTCATCAAGAAAAAAAGGGAGAAGACTCAAATCAATAGAATTAGAAATGAAAAAGGAGAAGTAACAACTGACACTGCAGAAATAAAAAAAATCATGAGAGATTACTACAAGCAACTCTATGCCAATAAAATGGACAATCTGGAAGAAATGGACAAATTCTTAGAAATGCACAACGTGCCAAGACTGTATCACAAAGAAATAGAAAATATGAACAGACCAATCACAAGCACTGAAATTGAAACAGTGATCAAAAATCTTCCAACAAACAAAAGCCTAGGACCAGATGGCTTCACAGGCAAATTCTATCAAACATAGAGAAGAGCAATCACCTATCCTTCTCAAACTCTTACAAAATATAACAGAGGGAGGAACACTCCCAAACTCATACTACGAGGCCACCATCACCTTGATACCAAAACCAGACAAGGATGTCACAAAGAAAGAAAACTAGAGACCAATATCACTGATGAACACAGATGCAAAAATCCTCAACAAAATGCTAGCAAACAGAATCCAACAGCACATTAAAAGGATCAAACACCATGATCAAGTGGGGTTTATTCCAGGAATGAAAGGATTCTTCAATATATGCAAATCAATGTGATAAACCATATTAACAAACTGAAGGAGAAAAACCATATGATCATCTCAATAGATGCAGAGAAAGCTTTTGACAAAATTCAACACCCAGTTATGATGAAAACCATGCAGAAAGTAGGCATAGGGCGAACTTTCAACATAATAAAGGCCATATATGACAAACCCACAGCCAACATCATCCTCAATGGTGAAAAACTAGAACCTAGGGGTAAGAGGAATAAAGACACAAACCTACTAGAGAACGGACTTGAGGATATGGGGAGGGGGATGGGTGCGCTGTGACAAAGCGAGAGAGAGGCATGGACATATATACACTACCATACGTAAGGTAGATAGCTAGTGGGAAGCAGCTGAATAGCACAGGGAGAACAGCTCGGTGCTTTGTGACCACCTAGAGGGGTGGGATAGGGAGGGGGGGAGGGAGGGAGACGCAAGAAGGAAGAGATATGGGAACATATGTATATGTATAACTGATTCACTTTGTTATAAAGCAGAAACTAACACACCATTGTAAAGCAATTATACCCCAATAAAGATGTCAAAAAAAAAAGAAGCAAGGTTATCCCTCAGAGTGATGGAGGGAGACTTTCATGGTGGTGTTAGGAGTTAAGAGATATTTCCAATAGGTGAGTAAGAGTGTAGGAGAGTGAAGTGATCATCATTCAAAAAAAAAAAAAAAGGACAAGTCTACATGGTTAATTTTTTCTAGCCATTTTTAGCTATTTACAGGCAGAAAGTAGATTTAGTCACGGCTGGGGATGAGAGTATGGAAGGCAATAAAGGACAAGAAAGCTTAGAATGTGTACCAGAGTGGTTATATAGTAACTGACTTTGGAATCTGGTGAACCAAGAGGATAAAGACCAAGGCCACAGAGAGTAGAAAGTCAATTAACAGGTTGTCCAAATAGGGTCAAGGAATTTGGGGAGAGGAGTCCATAGCGACAGAAAGCTGGGATTCAGAGAATAAGATGATTGTAATCTAAGTACCAGTAACAATGCAGTTATGGGTGTTGACGAGGTCTAGGGTATAATTTGTTGGCTGAAGTTCACTGAAAGAATAGATAGGTTCAGGGCGTCAAAGAATTAAGAACCCAGGGTTTTGGAAAAACTGACTATGTCGATGCTGAAGCTACAAAGAATGATGTTAGGAGCGTGGGATGTTCCACCATCTATTTAGGAAAATTCAACATGTTTATGGAGAGTGACCTATCTGCATTTCTATAAATCATTCTCATTTTCTTATGCTGCTTTATTTTCCCTATTTACTAAATAATTCCTATTTATATACGGCTTTATAATTTCCAAAAATATTTTAAATACTTTGATTTACTCAATTTTTTACAGCAAAACTACTTAGTGTATAGGAAACTAATATGATGATTTCAGAGAAAAGGAAATCAAGATTCAGTATCTGACTCTATCTTTATTTAAATGCAGTTTGTTTGTTTTTAATCTTTGTAGGATACCTGCTTTTTAAACACTATGGCTTAATATTCCCATGGTGTTGAGGTAATATCTTTCATTTAAAGAATTAGGTTATCTTGAACGTCAGACTTTTGCAACATTGGTACTAATTAAATCCATCTAACTGAATCCTCTCTGAATCCTGAACTCAAATTCCTGGTGCTTTCTTAACACCTCCACTTGCATATATGCCAAATCTCAAACAGTAGTTGTCCAAAATGCAAGTATTTGTTCACAGAATTTGTTCACCTCCCACCCATTTTGTTTTCCATTTTTATAAGCACATCTTAACGTACCCTTTTGTTCAAGACATAAATCCAAGAGTCATCCTTGATTTCTCCATTTCCCTAACTTTCTAATCAAAGCCTGATTCAAAATATATCTAAAGCTATTTAAATCTATCTTCACTGCTGCCATCCTAGGCTTGGCCCACATAACACAGATCCAGGAGTTTTACAACAGCTAGTAATTAGTCTCCTTGATCCTTATGCCAATCCATTACCACTCGGAAGTCTGAGTGAGTTTCTTAAAATGTGAATTGAATTATGCACCTCCCAAACTTACATGTAGGAAAAAACTCAAACTTTCCACTGTGGCCTTAATGTCTTGTATAATCTGACCCAGGCCTACCAGAGCCTAAGGACCGATAATGTTACCCCCTGTGACTCCACCCTGTTACCTCACCATCAACCAATCAGAGAATTGTGCGCAAGCTGATCACAAACCCTGGGACTCCCCTCCCTCACCTTGCCTTTAAAAATGCTTTGCTGAAACCCATGGGAAGTTCCAGCTTTTGAGCACTAGCTGCCTTGATCTGCTTGCCTGGAGCCCTGAAATAAACACTGCACTTTGCTTCACCACAACCTGATGTCACCAGATTGGCTTTACTGCGCGAGGGGGAGCGCACCCAAGTTTGGTTTGGTACTATTAGCATAACACCTACGTTTCTTAACTTATTTTTAGTTTTCAACCTTTTTTTCTTCCTTTCTGGGTCTCATTCTGCTGCTTTATTCTTCATTCCTCTATCCAATTTAGTTACTCTCTTTGCATGTATATCCGTTCACATTTCTAGAATTCTGCTTGGTTCTTTCAAAAATTCACTTGTTCTTTTGTCCTCTTGTCCTACTCTTGTCTTACATACATATATTTTTCATTCTGCCCTCATTTAACATTTAAAATAAATGTAATTTAAATTTCTATTAGATTTTTTCAGAAACTGATTTATGCTCCAAAACAACGGCATAAGCCTAACATCTGTTTGATTATAGTTGAATAAATATACTTAAGTGTGAGAACAATTTATGACCATGACCACAATAGGCAATTGCTATAATTATGACTTTAGGTTCTGACACTCTTTATTAGTTTGGTTCTGTGCACCATATATCCTTGTGTCTCCCCCCACAACCCCCATCTTATTCCCAGGATCCTTGCATTTATATCAGTAAGTGATAAATCTCAACAGTGATCCATGCAGTCGTTGATTTTACATGTCAGTTTCACTGGCCATGGGGTACCCAGATTAAACATTAGCTCTGGGTGTGGCTGTGAGCTTGTTTCCGTGTGAGATTAGCATTTGAATGGGTGGACTCATAAGACTGCTCTCCCTAATGTGGGTGGGCATCATCCAATCCATTGTGGGACTGAATGGAACAGAAAACTGAGGAAGGAGAACTTTGCCTGTCTCACTGTTAAACTGCAATATCTTATCTCATCTTCTCCTGCCTTCAGATTGGAATTTACACCGTTGGCTCCTGTGGTTCTCAGACCTTTGGACAAGACTGTATTATACCACAGGTTTATTGAATCTCCAGCTACCAGAGGCAAATGGTAGGACTTTTCAGCCCCCATATTTGTGAGCCAATTCCTCACAATCAATCAGTCAGTAAAGTTTCTCTGCTAGGGAATAAAAAACACAACTCATTTTTGTGTGTTTACATGGTACCATGCAACTTTGTTTAATTCATTTATTTGCTCTAGAGTGTTCCTACGGATTCTTTTTCATTTTCTATATATAGGATCATGCACCTTTTTTTGCTGGGGACTTTTGCTTATTCAGTCTCTTTACTTGTTTTAGTATGTTTTTAATTTCAAAGTTCTATTTGAAATTTATTTTCTATTTCTTGTTGAGTCCATTTGGGTAATTTGTGTTTCTTAAAATTGAAACCTGCCATTTCATTTGGCTTATCTAATTTTTTGGTATACAAATCTTCACAAACTTTTTATTGTATCCCATAAACCTATGTTCAGTTCTCTTTTGTCATTCCTTTGTTCCTCTCTATGCATTTGTTCATATAATTCTTATCGACCTGCCTTTGATTTCACTGATCCTATATTCAATGTTGTGCTGAACTCTATTAAGTCCTGACAATGACTTCTTGATTTCAAATATGTAATTTTTTCAGTTAAGAATACCCCTTTGGTTCTTTTTTAGAGATTATAGTTTTTGTTGAAATTTATCTTTTTATTCATTCAGTCTAACTAATAGTCAATGTTCTTTTGACTAATTCCAACAACTTGGCTATCTTGGAGCCTACCTGTGTTGACATATTTGTTTCTCTTGATTCTGAATTGCATTTATCTTCTTCTCTGTATGTTAGCCTTTCCATGTAAAAGAACCTTGGAACTAAGGTTTTGTTATTTCTTTCCACAGAGTGGGCAAGCTTCTTCTCCTAGTAGGAAAATAGAGTAAAAGTACTAAATACTTTGATCCATTTGGAACTGATCTAGGCTAGGGCTGGGATGTATATAGTTGAACTTAAGTTCACCTGTGGTTTTAAAGGTCGTGATGACAGAACGTTGGATAATTGTCCCTGCCTCCCCAACTCAGTCTCCATCCACCAGTGTTATTTGAGAACTCAGCATGATCTCCGAAGGTGAAAACACCAGATGGGAAACCAGTCAATGTGTTCTAATCTTGTCACAAAGTAATGAGAGGCTGGTCACATATTGCTCAGAATCATCATTAAAACTTGAATATTAATTTGTCAGAGACTCCCTGTGCCTTAAGCAGAAGGGGCTTAAAGTTTAGATATATGCGAATCTATTGAGAAAAAAGGTGAAAAGTGTTAGAATATAGGAAGTACCAGTATCCAAATTTATAGCATAGGGCATCAGTGTCTTGGAAACACATTCTGGAAAAAAATAGATGGAGCACTGTTTTAAGAAATGCTACATTACCAACAATTTTTGGATTGTGCCAAAAAGATTATGCAGGGCTTCCCAGGTGGCGCAGTGGTTGAGAGTCCGCCTGCCGATGCAGGGGACGTGGGTTCGTGCCCTGGTGCGGGAAGATCGCAAAAAAAAAAAAAAAAGATTATGCCAACTATCTCTTGATGACACAAATATTATATTGTGTAGGAAAAAGTGTTATTGATGACAATAATCAGGAAATCATTTAGAAAAGTTAGACTCAATGTAAAAATTTTAAAGACTTCTTTCCTTTTCATGTATGCACAATAGCTATATGCTAAAAGCTGTCTATATATATAAACAACTCTACCAATAAGTATGAAATAAAAATTTTAAATAATAAAGAATAGTGTTAAAGTTTAATTTACAGACAGTTTCTTTCTTGGGGTATAAAGTAATGCTGCCTCTTAATATTCATAGCATCTTAGTGTTCATTAAATATTATATTAATTAACATGTTAATTACCTAAAGATTTTCTCAACATCTTTGACAATGAAATTATCTGTTATCACATAATAATACATATATACACTTTATATTACTTTTCACAATCAAGTTTCCTATTTTAAGTCATATTTTCTATTAATGTCCATCTCAACTAACAAACTATAAGCTCTATGAAGGTGGAAATTAGGTAATATTTTTTTCAACATACTATCACTAAACTTTAGCACCATCCTGACACATTGCAGTTGCTACATAAATATTTATTTAGTGAATTAATGTGCACATTATGGAGGTTTAAAGAGGATGAAAGACTACTCAGATGGAGAGAAGAGTGAGAGGAAAGATACATATTTTTGAGATAATATATTGAGTACCAGAAATTGAGAATCTATAGAGCAGAGTTCCTAGAAGACATTGTTGACATGATGAGTAAAAGCTAAAATTAGGGGAGTGTGCAGAAAAAGAGGTCTTAAACTATTTTTAATTTGTTAAGAAAATAAAATCATGTTCCCTAAAAAATAATGCATATATAATGTCTGTATTATTTTATGTCTCTGCCTTTTCAAAAAATATTATTGGGAAATTAAGATCATTATTTCTACTCACATCACTTTAAAATTACTTATTATTGCCTCAAAATTCCTCAATCATTTCACAATATTTTAGAGACTGCATGATTCCATGGGGTAACCTGAGAAGGGAAAGAATGTGTTCTAGCTTCTGAAATGGAGGTTCTTATATTGTTTGAATCAAACTCTTCCATTTCTTAAATGATGAATTACATTACTTAATTTTATGCAAAACAAGGATATATTCACATATCTGAATTGGCTCATGTTTCATTCATTCATGAGGCTTTTAAAATTAATTCTAAAAATATTTATTTAATACCTATATCAAGCACAGTACCTGGCACTGGTGATATAATGGAAAATAATGAAGACAGAGTTTCTTACTTCATGGCAGTTTCATGTCATGGCAGGGACAAGTAAGAAAACATCAATAATGCAATAAAAATCATAATAAGCTTTATTAATGAAAGTACCAAGGTCTGAGAAAGACAACTGGTGGGTGAGAGGGTCTACTTTACTTAAAATTTAGCCAGGGTAGGTCTCCAGTGAAATTTTGTATTTCAGCTGACATCTAAAGAATAAAAAGTAAAAAGCTATAGGAAGAGCCAGGTAGGGAGGTATTTCCAGAAAAGGAAGCCACACATGGGCAAATATCACAATATGGGAAAAGCCCAATATGTTCAAAGAACTGAAAGAAGATCTAGCTAGAGAATAATCTGCAAAGAGTATCACAAAATTAGTTTGGGGAAGGAGGGAAAAGATTTTAAAAAAACAAAGAGAGTGAGATGATAACAAAGCCATCATAGTGGATATTTTTCAAAGTTCAATAGCACTTCAGCTCTTAATAGGAAAAAGTCAGAGAAGACTAATGTTTCCACCATTGAAGCAGATGTAAATAGAGAAAACAACTGTTTGAATACAACAAACAGCTTCCAAGAAAGCCTGGACTTCAGGGGCCAGATGCCAATGAAAACAGAAGCTCATTGAGTGTAATCTTCTGCATACCACTCTTCCCCTTGGGCATTTGCTCTTTCTTCTATGGAGAAAGAGACTGATGAGAATCTGTGTAGAAAGAGGGCTTCTTGCAGACAGAAGCCAGAATAGTTTAGGCTATCCAAGGGGAGATAGAAGTTGCAGTTTAGGGCTGTCAGTGCAGCCACGTCTTGAGCAACCAAGATATTGGAGGTAATGAAATGCAATGAAATAAGCCTGACACTCAGTATAAGATTTCCCCCCTCAAAGATTTTTGTGATTAAATTGCAAAGGCAAAAAGTTTTGAGTTAGTTAGTATAGTTAAGATTTTGCTATTTTAACTGTGGAAGTAATAGTTAGGATTTTGCTATTGTAAATATAAAAGTAACAGTTTGATTTCTAAGTATGTGCACACTTACAAATCAATATATTAAGTGGTTGTATATGTATTCACACAACACCCCTCTCCCACATCCTCTATGGTTTTCCGTAAGTGTAACTTGCCTGGCCTCTCTATTTAAGATAACAACCCTTTCTCTTCTGTGCTTTGTTCTCTTCACAGCAATTTGCATTATCCAATATACTATATATTCCAGACATTCTTTGTATGATTTCTTTCCATCCACTTGGAGTTTTGCTAGGTTATATACTGCTCTCACAATTCATGTCCTTCCTGGAACCTTAGAATGTGACTTTATTTGGAAAATAGGGTCATTCCTGATGTAATTAGTTAAGTCAAGATTCAGTTGATTGGAGTAAGGAGGATCACCAAGCAAATAATCTTGTAAGAGGAGGAAAGACACAGGTAGAATGCCAACCAAAGACGGAGGCAGAAATTGGAGTTATACCGCCATAAGCCAAGGTATGTTAAGCATCGCTGACAACCATGGGAAGCTAGGAGAGAGGCATGGAACACAGTATCCCTCTGAGACCCCAAGAAGGAATCCACCCTGTCAACACCTTGATTTCAGTCTTCTGCTCTTTGAACTTTGACAGAATAAATCTCTATTGTTTTAAGCCACGCAAACTGTCATACTTTGTCACAGCAGTCCTAAGAAACTAATAATTCGGTGTAAGGTTCTTAAAGGCAAAGATTTTTATCTTTATTGTCACTGCTGAAATGCAGCCTTCTAGTTATGAAGATTTTATTATTATCATTATTACATAGCTTCTACTCCTGGAGATAGTGTACCATGTGTTTACTGACATAATATCTAAAAATTCTCACAGACACCTATGAGCTATTTTCAGATAAGAAAAGTATTTTTTTCTTGTTTCTTTGCATCATATACTTTAGTCTTGATCTAAAATTCAAATTAGAGTTTATACTTTTTCAAAGCCTTTGTTTTTATAATGCTACATTGCAATATTAAAGTTTCTTTTCTTTTCCTTCTTTCCCATCCTCCTTTTCCTTCCTTGCTTCCTTCCTCCCTTTTCTTCCCTCCCTTCCTTCCTTCTTTCCTCCCTTCCTTTCTTTTCTTTCCCTTTCTCCTTCACCTTCTACTTATGTCTCAGACCTTTCCTTTTAACAAGAATAAAAAAGAGGGAACTTACATTTGCAATTTTTAATGAGCTTCAATCTCTTTAGCACTGTTGATAAGGTGCAGTAGCGGTACTAAACTTTTCCTCAGTTTTTTCATATTTAATCAAAAGGCATGTTACATTCCTCTTCATTTCTGTCAAATTGTTTTTACCAATTATTTTATGCATAATGAAAATCCAGAACTTTAATTCATCACCATCTCAATTGTGTTTGCAAGTAACATATTATCAATTCTTATAAATTTATTTGAGAAAATGTTAGTATTTTTGTATCCATTTTATGACCATGCCATAGGTTATATTTTGAAATTACTATATATCTCTCCTAGGATCAAAATACAAATTTTACAAAGCCTAATATTTAATTTACTCATTTTATCAATGCCCTCTCCTCTTAAAGAATGTAAGAGTCTTGTAAGATGAATGAATAGATATTCTTTCAGAAGTGTTATTAATCAATGATAAAATCATCATCAAGTTTAAGTAGGTTAAATTTTATTTTTACTCAACAACATTCAGTATAATTTATCAAATTTTTGTTATGACACTGTCAATGTATTTATCTTTAAACACACGCTGAAATTTCAGTAGAGGCTGTTTGCCAATTATTTAAGTAGGCCAAGAGTGAACATTTGGCATCCTTCTATTTTATCTGGCTAAGCTCGCTCCCACCAAGTGCCTGGACATTATGTATGTTTAATTCATTTTTTTGGTATTATTTTAGTAGCCGTGAAGCTGCTCTGTGAAGATAAACTCTGGACATCCTGGCTTATAATGTGCTCTACCTGATTTTTGTATTACCTTTTATGCCTACAGAGATTTGCATTCATTATTATGGTAGAATGCCTACAGATTACCTTTAAATATCTAACAGTGACATGTGCTTTTGATACATTATGGGTGGGAGATTTAATAGTCTTGGGAAGCTTAAATTATATTAAACTTTTATTAACTAAGGATTTTCTCTATATAATTGAATAACTCACAGCTCTGACAGCTAAAATGACTTAACAAAGATTAAATCTTCACAGAAAGTTAAAAATAACTTTTGTATTTTAAGTTAAGAAAATAAGTAAGTGGAAATAAACTTTCAATAAACATCATTTCATATTTCTGGAGTTATATTTACTTATATAATTTGTGATCCAAATGATTGTACATAAGTATTACTTTGAAGTACTTGTCTTCTTTGAAAATAGTTTTGGATTATAAATTCTGATGCACCATAAGCAACACAAATGTCATTTTTATTTTGTATTAAAGCATTTTTGAAATTTTTTTTCATGAACAAATGGTTTTTGCATATTTCAATGCAAATCATATTACCATATTTTTTATATTACCATATTTTTAAGACTTCTGATTTTTTGCTATTTTCTTTTAAATAAACTAAGTCAAACATTACCTTACTATATTCATTGACATTTCTTCCCTCAATGCATTTTATATTACTTAAATTCTAAATTGTATGTGGATGAGATCGGGAAAGACTTTGCAAAAGCTTAATGTGTTTAACTGGTGATTAATTTCTAAAATTTCATATTAAGATGCAATTTTACCACAAGATACTAAGCTTATAATTAATTACTAATTGCCTTTTAGAAATGATGTGATATAATTTGATACACAATTTGAGTCAGCAATTATGTATATCCATGCATATTACACATATATAAAGTGAAGAAATAATAACATTAACCTATTTCTGTAACACTTTTTAATGGATTGAATTTTCTTCAGGGGAGAAGAGATCTTCCTTTTTTTTCTTCTTTCTCACCCTTCCCTTCATGTTCATTTTCTTCTTTTTTTCTACGTTTTGATTTTAATCCCTTAGCTTTTAACAGTTAGCCAGAATTAGCACAGGTATTGATGTCAGATATTCCTCAGCTCCAGTCTTTTCTCCACCAATATTTAGCTGTATAAACTTGGAAAAGTGATTCTGTTCCTACAGAATTTAAAGTTCAATCTTAATGCTGTTCTTTAGAAACACTTGTTATTATGACCATTTCACAGATGAAGCTCAGAAAGATAAAGTGAGTACCGCATGTCACATAGCTATTAGATAACAAAGCAGATTGTGAAACCCATACTGTATTAAAAATACAGTTTTCCCTCAGTATCCGTGGGGGATTCATTCCAGGACACCCCCCAGGATACCAAAATCTAAGGATGCTCAAGTCCCTTAAATAAAATTATTTTGTAAGTAAAAAAGTATTAGCATCTAACCTATCTAAACCTCCCATATACTTTACATCCTCTCTATATTACTTATACTACCTAATACAATGTAAATGCTATGTAAATAGTTGTAAATACAATGTAAGTGCTACGTAAATAGTCACTGGCCCGTGGCAAATTCAAGTTCTGGAACTTTCTGGAATTATTTTTTCCAAATATTTTTGATCTATGTTTGGTTGAATTCATGGATGCAGAACTCAGGGACACAGAGGGCAAACTGTACCATGCTATTTCCACATGGTGAGCTACGTTTAATTATTTTAAATTAAATAGCAATTTGAAGATGAAGAAACATTGTATATATTTTGTACAATTAAATTATACATAAAATTATATATATATTAAAAATCTTCATAGGATATATGCTGAGGTGCTATTGGACAGTGGCCATGTTTTGAGTTCTAAGTGTTATGGAGGAATATAAAGACAGTAAATTTGTTTGCTGCTATACTGGAGTGGCTTGGTGGAGTCGTGGGAGCATTATCTGGAAAGCAGCTCACTTCCAACAGTGGTGTAGGCCCCAGAGACAGACTCATGGAAATGAGATACGCAGGGCATAGTGTTTACAAACAGGATCATGGCAGTTGAAGCAGGAAGGGGATTGGAGTTGAAGAAATTAGAAGGATCAATTCAGAGATAGTGTGTTCCCTGGCAGATGAGTCATCTG
Source organism: Neophocaena asiaeorientalis asiaeorientalis (assembly GCF_003031525.2). NCBI lineage: Eukaryota > Metazoa > Chordata > Mammalia > Artiodactyla > Phocoenidae > Neophocaena > Neophocaena asiaeorientalis. The sequence goes on along the minus strand of NW_020185316.1, from coordinate 1,639,340 downwards.
TGATGGGAATCCCGGGGCCATTATAAAATTAGAAATCCAAAAAGACAACTATGCATCTGGAGTTAGGAAAGCCTCTCAGATATTAGCAGGGGTTTTACTGTATGGTAGAGGACATAGTCTTTCTGAGGGAGAATAGCATGAATAAAGGAGGTACTACAAAATAAATAACGCAGAGCACTTCATTAGCATGAACAAGGGAGCATGAACATGGGCAAATGAGACATAAATACATTGGCAGTATGGGGCATAAGACTGCCATCGTGTAAACTGAGGAGATATGGGGCTGGTTAAGTTCCTTGATTTACCCTTTCCTGAGCCAGTGTTTGGCCTGAAACCCGAGCCTGCCTACGGCGCTACTCCTCTTTGTGCTCGTACAAGATTAACTAATTAGAGGACACAAAATTCATCCTTATTTTTTCATTTGTTTATATATAAAATATGTATTGGGCAACTTCTTTCAGCCAGATGTTGACTTATGCACCAGGAGCCTGTAAATGAATTAAATGCAATACTTGTTTTTAAGAAGCTGCTTATTTAATGAGGTGAGGTATTCAAGAAGAATACCTTTGGTCAGACCATTACAATATAGTGTGATGTATTTAAATACAAATTCAAGGAAGACACAGGGAAAGGGAACTCAATCCAATCTTTGGGGGTGACAAAGTTATTTGGAGATGAAGCCTGACCAAGGTCTTGAAAGTAAATTATCAGTTTTCTATTTGAAAGGACTAGAGGATGCAACCTTGGTGAAGAGACCTAAAAATCCGAGAGAATGTACCCATTTGGGAAGTCTGAGCAGTGCAGTAGGCCTGGAAAACAATCTACAAGTGATGAATACAAGGGGATTGGTAAAATATGAAGCTGGAAAATATCAGGAACCAAACAATGTCATACTTAACATACAAGTTACTTTTCAATCTATCTGAAGGACAAAGGGAGGTGCGTAAGACATGGATTTTAGAAAAGTTTCTTTGTCAGGTGAAAGGTAAACTGAGTAGGGGTAAGATTAAGAGTAGGAGAACAAAGAGTATATGATTATAGTCTAAAAATGGTATATAGACCAGATGCCAGATAGATAATGATGATGACGACGATGATGAAGATAGATAGATTCATAGATACATAGATACAGACAGACAGACAGATGGACAGACAGATGCTGTCTATACCAGGCCTCATCCCTCTGTGACTGAAAAACAAGGTCCCATGTCCTTCTATAACTAAGATAGAAATACCTGAGCCTCAGACAGCCTACTTGTCAAAAGTAATTCCAGCAACAATTTTTACCCCAGCAATTTTTGAGAGTTTTCAAAGCTTTAGACTCACATGTGTCCAGAAAAAAGAAAAGAAAAAAAGTCTTTCAGGTCATTCTCAGGCTTTCTTATTTTCTACAAACTTGATGTTTTTGTTGTTAGCCAACAGCCCAGTCACAGCAGCTCTCTCCCTGTCAGGGCTACTTGTATTTCTCCATCAGAACGCAGAGAGGCCATTTCTCTCTTCTATACTACTCAATACAATCTCTCCTAATTCCACAAAGCACAAACTGATAACTGGATATAACTTTTAATGAGTATTTTCTGACAATCCAATGATAATGAAGCAGAGTGCAGTAAAAAAGCACTAGTTCTCCAGCGTTAGCAAGCATAGCATCACCTGGAGAGCTTGTTAAGACAAACTGCTAGACTCCACTTCCAGCAGTTTTGATTCTGTAGGGCTAGGGTAGGCCTCAACATATTACATTTCTAATAACCTCCCAAGTAATGATGATAATTATAGTCCAGAGACCTTACTCTATAGAACAAGGATCTATGGAATTACTGTCCAGGCTGAGCTGTAACCTCATGTCTCTTCTAAGACCATCGTGTTCTCTCATTTTTATCTGCCCTTAAATAGTACAGGAGTTGCGGATCCCACTTCTAAATTTAACTGGCCTTCTCTATTCTTGGAAATCCTAGGAAAAAGGAGACCAATTCCTGTTCCTGAGAGCCCTCCTTCCATTTTATGCAAAAAAATATATCCCCAAGATTGTTATTTTCTAAAAATGAATTCTAATAGAATGTTCAGTTTCCTTCAGGGAAGCTCCTACCTCTAAAGATGTGGTGTTTGACTGTAGTGGACTAAGACAGCCACAGATATTTTGTTATCAGTACAAATTTTATTCCATTTATTTCTTCAAGTATTAGTTAATACAGGTATAGGATTTACCACATGCTTCCAAACACTGCCTAAAGATTAATTCATTTAATTTTCATGCATGTCTTACGAAGTAGATAATGCTATTAACCCTCGTTACAAATATGAAAACTGAAGTACAGACAGATTAAACAAATTTCCCAACCTCACACATGACAGAGAATATAGTCTAGTTCTAGACTTCATTCTCATATGATCCCTCTTCACTTTGTTCTGTGGCCACTCAAAATCTGTGTTATTTAAAATTATCCATGTCTACTTTGTTGTGCTGGAAGGTAACTGGTAATTTTGTGCAGAAGTTAGAACAGTAATGGCACAAGGAACAGGGCCAAACTGACAGAGCCAACAGGCAAAACCACAATGGAAGCTGGGTCTCTGCTGTGTTTCTGGCATCGTGAATGTTGAGATTTTGTTTGAAGGGGGTCACTGTGACACAGAGCATAGAAAGAAAAGGTAGATATCAGCCTGAGCCAAATGAACACATGCAAGGTCAGAGAATGAAGAATAAGCTACTTCCAGAAAAAAATAGGGACTACCTGTCTTGGTGGAGGGGGTTAGAGGAAGTAGGGCCACATAAACCCAAGGGGAATATGGAGAGAAATATTTACCAAGGATCTGCAGCTGGGGTTTCTTGGTCAGCATCACTAGTGGGTAGTCTGCAGATGAGGAATGCAAGCAAAGCTGCTGGGAATTGAAGGCAGATCAGGAGCATGGAGGGTCTGGGCAGAAAAAGAGGAAGACACAAGAAGGAATTCCCTGAACTCCTGTTCAGAATTATCCCACACATTACGTGTAGCCTGCAGTTTTGGGTATTACAATTTTATTTTGTTTTTGTTCAGTATCTGGGTGTGGAAGGTTAGGCAGTAGTAAGACACTTAAGCTGTCACAGAAAAACAGGGACATTAGCCCTTCTTTCTCCACTACTCCTATATCACTGTCATATTTGAATTCTCCACCTATGAATTTCATGCTGCACTTCAGACCTACTGTCTTTGCTTTTCATACCTAGGTCTTAAAACTACTCAACTGAATTTTATCTCCAAATATCATCACCAACCACTGTCATCTGGGCCCCACGTGAACGGAGACTTTGCCATTTATTCTGAGACTAGTCTTGACTTGGTGAGTTCTTCTCACTTCTTAACCTTTTTTCATCATTCATGGTGCTGAATTATAACAAATATTTTTAAGGAAGACAAGAAAAATACATGGATGATACATCCAGCACAACTCAAAGACTAAAGATTTGAAACACAGAATACAAATCAAATCTTGCCCCCCACGTCTGAACTTGGTTGGGAAAACAAGGACTATTGAGTGGACACAGTGTGATATTTCACTATTGATAGGGAAATATTTTTGCAAAGTATTTCCTCCCATCATTCATCATACTTTTTCCATATTTATGCCTTTATTCTAGTTTTAGTCCCAAATTCCAATCATCATATCCTGATCAAATTGCTACCCTTATTATATACTACATTCATTGCATCTATGGCCTCTCAATAACATTTTGTATAATTTTACTGCAATGTACATGAGTTATGGTTCAATACTTGATTTCACATCTTAACTCTGACAAGGTTTTGCCTAACCTCTCCTTTCCATCATCAATTTACTTATTTATAAAATGGGGTGTGGGGGATTCTTAGTTAATTTTGGATCTTTTAGGATGGTATGCAAAATCCATTTATAAAAGGGATAAACATAAGAGGAAAGCTCACTGGCCACATGCACTTCTCTTCCTTTCTGTCTTACATGCAGATGTTAGGTGTAGAGTTACGGCCACTATCTCGTATGTGTGATATCAATTCTGAGTACAATAACTATGGATGGCAGTGCTGAAGATTGAAACAGCCTAGTGCTTGATGATATCATAGAGCTTTTAAATGAATCCTAGGTCAACCTGTCTTAAAAGTTCTTTTTAATAAAGCCATAAAATGTCTTTATGATGCTGTAAACCGCTGCTAGTTGGTTTTTTGGTTACATACAGTCCAAATAATTCTTATATGATAAAGGTAAAAATAGAACTTATTACTTAACAAAGCATTAAAAAACTGTGACTATGCAATGAAAACCGTGGAGAGATAGGCAGTGACTGTGGTGTGCTCTTATCTGCAGCATAATTAATATCTTCAATAGGTACCTAACCTACAGTGTTGTTGGAGGTTTATTAGTCAGCAGTGACTCTAGGCATTTAATGAGTAAGGGATTCGTGACAGGGAATCAGAAGCTTAGAATACTATGTGAAGTGCTGAGGGGCAAAAGTCAGGGAAAATCACAGGTGGTTTTCAAGAAATCAGAAAGAGCTCAAATTATGTTATTTCTATTTTTTTTTTCATTTATTGAAATCAACAGACACGAATCCTTTTTCCCCTTTTAAAAAAGTCTCTATTACCTTTCTAACTGAGATCAATCATCCAGCCGGTAGATTAATCTCTTTCATTGGCTGTTTCGGTATTGTGAGGATTATGAATGTGGCAAATAACCATTTCAAATTCTAGTTCAAAGAAACCGTTATTGGGCTTCCCTGGTGGCAGCAGTGGTTGAGAGTCCGCCTGCCGATGCAGGGGACACGGGTTCGTGCCCCGGTCTGGGAAGATCCCACATGCCTCGGAGCGGCTGGGCCCGTGAGCCATGACCGCTGAGCCTGCGCGTCCGGAGCCTGGGCTCCGCAACGGGAGAGGCCACAACAGTGAGAGGCCCGCGTACCGCAAAAAAAGAAAAAAAAAGAAAAGAAAAGAAACATTTTTGTGACTACTTAAAGAAACAGTCAGTATTTGGAAACTAAAATTCGAAACCAGAAAAGCCCAGGGTGTAGAACAGGAAGCAACAATGTTAAAGTAAAAATTGAAAGGAGTCCCTCCTCTTTCCTCCTCAAGGCCTCCACCCCATTCCTTTTCCTGTATTCTGGCTGTGTGAAAAACAGCACCACCTATTGGACACAGGTTCTGAGCATATAGAGCTTGACTTCAGTCCCATGGTAAACCAGCATAATGTCCCATGGGACTGTGAGATACTCAAGATGTCCAGATTATGACAGATTGCCAGGGAGTTGATGTTGCCTTACGTACCAGGGCTACACTAATTTGTTACCGTAAGGAAACCACTTATGGATTAACTTTATTATAATCTGTCATACTCTATGATTCCTCTGTCTTATAAGTGGATCAAATGAGTGACTCAAAAGTGGGATGTAAGATGAATCCCATACATGCATCATTGTTGTAAACATTTTTACTATACAATAAAACACAAGTACTACATAAAGAAAAACCCAATAATCAAGATTCAGGCCAAAATAAAACATTTATGACCAAAACACTCCATATGTCTTCTGTGTGCCCTCAAGGTCACCAATATTGAATTTTTATGGAAATAAAACCTTACTTTAATTTAGAATTTAACCTCCAAAAAATATCTCGAAAGAATTATACCTCAGCTTTTTTGTTAATTTTTTAAAAATTTTACTAAAATAGTTTCTCTTGGTTAGCATTTGTATGGAGTATATTTTTCCATTTATACTTTCAACCTTTGTGTATTCTCATGTCTGAGGTGTGCATATAGTTGAAAATGTATTTTCAGTCTAAAAATGTTTTTTATTACAGAGCATTTAAAGCATCTTTTTTAAAAAAAGTACTGATGTCTAAATGTCTATAGACAGATGAATGGAAAAAGATGTGGTATACATATACCATGGAAAATTACTCAGCCATAAAAAGAATGAAATAATGCCATTTGCAGCTACATGGATGGACCTAGAGATTATCATACTAAGTAAAGTAAGTCAGAAAGAGAAAGATAAATACCATATGATATAATTTATGTGTGGAATCTAAAATATGACACAAATGAACTTAACCACAAAACAGAAATAGACTCACGGACATAGAGAACAGACTTGTGGTTGCCGAGAGGGAGTGGAAGTAGGGGAGGGTGGGATTGGGAGTTTGGGACTAGTAGATGAAAACTATTATATGTAAAATGGATAAACAAGTCCCTACTGTATAGCACGGGGAACTATATTCAATATCCTGTAATAAACCATAATGTAAAATTATATATATATGTATATATATATATATATATATATATATATATATATATATCTGAATCACTTTGCTGTACACCAGAAACTAACACATTGTAAATCAACTACACTTCAATAAAATAAAATTAAAAAGTACTAATGTACAAGAATCTATCACTATCTAAATGCATAAGCTACTTAGTTTAGATAATAAATGATGAGAGTTCAGATAATGAAGATGAAAATGACAAGAGGTATCTCAAAAGTTCATCTGACATTTTTAAAAATTTTGAGGTTTCATACCAAGGGTTTACATGATGAAAATTACATTTATTTGGTTTCAACTTACTTTTTTACTAAGTGATTTCTTCTTAACAGTTTTATATTTCTATCTTCTTTGTACTTTCTTTTGGCTTTTTGTTGTTGCTGGCCTAATACAGTAGTAACGTTAGATTTTTTGTTGATAGTCTTTATCAGGTTGAAAGATTTTCTTACTATCTGCAGGTTTCTGACTTGTTTTTGTTTTTATTTTTTAGTCATGGATGCTTTTTAAATGTTGTCAAACACTGTTTCTGTCTCTTTGAGATATCATACATATTTTTTCATCCTTATTTACTAAGCGATAAATTACATTCACTGTTTTTTAAAAAATAAATTTATTTATTTATTTATTTATTTTTGGCTGTGTTGGGTCTTCATTGCTGCTTGCGGGCTTTCTCTAGTTGCGGTGAGCAGGGGCTACTCTTCGCTGCGGTGCGCAGGCTTCTCATTGCGGTGGCTTCTCTTGTTGCAGAGTGTGGGCTCTAGGGCTCGCGGGCTTAGTTGCTCCGCAGCATGTGGGAGGTTCCCGGACCAGGGCTCAAACCTGTGTCTCCTGTACTGGCAGGCGGATTCTTAACCACTGCACCACAGGGAAGTCCCATTCATTGCTTTTTAAATGTTAAAAAAAAACAGCCTTTGCATCTCAGGCATAAACCCACTTAGTAAAACTGCATTACCTTCTTTATATATACTGGAATCAGTGTGTTACATTTTGCCTTTCTGTATAATTTTATTTCAGGGTTAAGTGTAGACGTGCTCCTCTTCCTCTATTTTTCTGAAAAAAGTTTACATAATATTTCCTTCTTCAGTGTTTGATAGAAGTGAAGCAATATGAACATGGAGTTTTCTAGAGAAGTTGTTTTTAATGATTAATTCAATTTCTTCAATCAATATAGGGCTATTCAGATTTTCTAATTTTCCTGGTGTCAGTTTTGGTAAATTGTATTTTCTTGCTTCTTCCTTGATCAGTCTAGCTACAAGTCTGTCAATTTAACCACTGTTTTCAAAAACTAACTTTTCAGTGCTTGTGGTTTTTAAAATTTCTTTCGTCTGCTTTCTAGTTCATTAAGTTCTGCTTCTATCATTATTATTGCCTTCCTTCTACTGAATTTCGTTTAATAAACTCATGTTTTTCCAGCTTCTTAAAGAACCCTGGGTTATTATTTTTAACTTTCTTTTCTGATATAAGCATTTAAAGCTATAAATTTATTTTAATCATTTTATTAGCTGCAGCCCACAGATTTTGATTAGCTTTTTTATTATCTGTTTAAATTATTTCCTAATTTCCTTTGCAATTTCCTCCTTAAACTTAGAGAGAGTTTATAAAACTTATACTCTTCTTTCACAGATGTTGAGTCATTCAATAAGTATGTATTTTTTAAAAAGCCTCTTAAAGGCCTAACATAAAAAATCAAGCAAAATTGGGGAAAAATGGAGAGCAAGGTAGAACAAAATTAGTGTGCTTAAATAAACTACAATGTGGCTTGTTTTCTACTATTCATATACTTGAAATAACAAACACTTTAGGAAGTTTATTTCTTAATAAGAACAAACATAAAAGTACAGAATGACGAATTGGGTCACTGTTGTGAAATCTGAATTAAAGGCAAGCCGTAGATAGACCTCATCACAGTTCTCCATGTGAGCACTAAGGATAGGGAAAGAGTGAATTCTGAAAAAATTAAAGGGACTCTGGGGAAATGATAAAGGAGAAATGGACATAGGTCATATTCTCTTAAAACTGTTTCATTAAAGCAAAGTACTTTTGTAAGAAAAATCTATATTTGAGAGATGCTAAAAAATACTTGTCCTTGAACTTAATATTTCAACAATGAAATCCGAAGAAGAAAAAGTTTTAACTCGGTAACTGAAAAAAAAAAAATCCATAAGATTCTGCTTCAGAGATACAGCATTAAAAAGTAATTTTTTACTAGGCATATATCCAGAGAAAACCATAATTCAAAAAGATACATGCATCCCAGTGTTCACTGACGCACTATTTACAATAGCCAAGACATAGAAGCAACCTAAATATCTATCGACAGATGAATGGATAAAGAAGATGTGGTATATGTATACAATGGAATATTGCTCAGCCATAAGAAAATGAGATAAAGCCATTTACAGCAGCATGGATGGACTTAGAGATTATCATGCTGCGTGGGGTGGGCCAGACAGAGAAAGACAAATATCATATGATATCACTTATATGTGGAATCTAAAAAAATGATAACAAATAAATTATATAGAAAACAGAAATATACCCGCAGACGTAGAAAACAAACTTATGGTTACCAAAAGGGAAAGGGGGGAGGGATAAATTAGGAGTTTGGGATTAACATAAACACACTATTATATATAAAATAGATAACCAACAATGATCTACTGTATAACACAGGGAACTATACTCAGTATTCTGTAATATGCTATAAGGGAAAGAATCTGAAAACAACATATATTATATGTATAACTGAATTGCTTTGCTGTACACCTGAAACTAACACAAGATTGTAAATCAACTTTACTTCAATAAAAAAAAATAAATTTTTAAAAAGCAATTTTGAATTTAAGAATTAATAAAGATAACTTCTCACATGAATTAAAAGGCTTAGACAAATGCATCCATAAACACATAATTGTCTATAGAACAATTGTCCTAGAATTGAATTCAATAAATTGGAGATGATTTAATGGATTCTAGGGGCAAAATTTTGAATGATTCCAAGACTAAAGAAAAACTGGTTTATCTGAATATTTTGAGTGATTCAGATGTATTCAGCCAATAAAAATTATTACTTTATTATTATTTACTATATTGTAGGCCCCTAAAGCCCTATAACTAAAAGCAGTATAGCACAGTGAAATTACAATGGTCTTTGAAACCAAAAGAAGCTGAAGTCAAATTTCATGTCTATTGTGAAATAGACGTGAAATTATTGATTTACCTAAACTCACTGAGACTTAGTTTGCCTTTCTGTAAGTTGGGGACAGTAATATGTAGCTCTTAAAGTGATACAGGATTATATAAGAAAACTCTCTTGTACATAGCAACTATAATAATACTATTTCATCAAACTTCAGTTGGCTTTACTAGATTGTGAATATCTTGAAATAGGAAACATTTGATCTTTTATTATTCCAGTGTCTAAAACATAGCTTGAGTATGGAAATTGTTTGAATTTAATTATGCACTGTATGCATTTTTGAATTTAATTATTCACTGTAGTTTTGTTTGTGTATTATTAGAATACTGAAAACTAAGTAAACAAATCAGAATAAACTCCAAATGTCATAAAGCCTTGAGAAAACAGCGAACACTAAAAAATCATTTATATAAATGTACATTGGTTCTTCCAGCCCCCTTCCCATGTTTAACTACAAAGCCACATAGAGGTAATGGGGTACAGTTTTACCAGGAGCTCTATCTGTTTCTAGGTCCCTGATTTCCTAAGGGCCAATCTCATTACTCCATTACTAGAGTTTAAAATTAAATTGACTGCTTGTCCCTTAGAAGAGGGTGCGTTGGAGGTGATTAGCTATCACTGTTAAAAATGTATAATTTTCCAGTCTGTAAGCAGAGGTACTTATGGATAACGTATAAATTATATTCTTGGTCTTGATACTTAGTCTCTGTTCTCCAAGAGTCTAATTAAAGTGGTTCTCAGCTCTTGTGTGTATATGAGAAATAATACCTTTGCTTCACTCCAAATCAGTTAAATTAAAATCTCTAGAGTATTAGGGCTTCGGTATCAAAAGTTTTAGAGGTAGTTCCAATGGACAACCAGGTTTGAGAACTACTTGACTGACAAAACCTTGTCTTTCTCAATAATCTCCATTTCTTTAGATGAGCTCAAGGTCATCTGGAGAGGTAATATAAAAACAGGAATGTTGATCTTAGTTACTACCTGGTAATTTATCACAGAATCTTTACTGGCATTTGAGTCTCATGGCTTGCCCATCCCCCTTAATCTTCTTGGCATTGTTCTGAACAGCATACTCATCACAGTATCAATGTTACCATGTTCACTGAACTTGGTGATTAGAAAGTAGCAGGTACATTAGGTTTCCCAGTAAGACACGTGTGCCAAAATGTGGGAGAAAAATTCCACCATGATTCAGGGGCTTTCCACAATGGTGAAGTTTTTAGGAATCTAGTGATCTGGAACACGCCAGGACATGTTTATAAGGGTAAAGGTAGAGTTTTGTATCTCATACCTCTATAAGAAGGAGGCACAACTGTTTAAGGATCACTCTGGACATTTAAGGGAGGATTATGACACTTGAAAATAGTTTTGCAATCTAGGATTGCAAAGCAGGATTTGCAGCATATCTAGGACAGGAAGAAAGAGATTTTTCCACTTTTGCTATCTTGCCCAACATATACGATCTTTAAAGTTGCCTCTGGTAGATGAAAATGTTTGTAGAGTTTTTAGGAAGTCCTAACAGAAGGGATATACGTAGACCCCAATGATTCTGAAACAATGCTATGCCTTCTGCAGCAGAGAACTATGCTTCACGTGAAAACCAACTTCATAGTGTCACAGGATACCAAGTGACTATAAATCCAGTTATTGTTGAGATAAGACCATGAGTCAGTCTGGTCAGGTCAATTTGGTATCTTCCTTAGCAGATCCAGAAGGCATAAGTAAATTGCATGAAGAAACGGCCTTGACCCCTATCTATGTTACACTGGCACCTTTTTCTCAATTCTGTGTCCCCATAGGTGACTTCCTTTGGCAACATGGAGGAGGAAAGAAACTGAGCATGGCTTATAGACAATTGCTGTAAATCATTAGCATTAGCTGAAACTACACAGTTGTCACAACACAGTCATTTTCTAAGGTAGAGCTAAAGAGATGTGGTAAAGAGGAACCCCCTCAGTGGGTAGAGTTGCAAACAGTACATCGCCATTCAATTTATATAAACGAAACGTAGCCTTTCCTGGGGATACACACTGACTTCCATGCAGGGGAAAATGATTGGCTATGCTTCCGAGGTCTGAAAAGAACAAGCCTAGAAATCCAATGTCTAGGGCATCTGGGGAAGTTCCATGTGGATAAAACCTATGGGAATGAGAAAAAAGCATGTGGGACTTCGTGTTTCACATTAATGCTTTCCAGAAAACATCCACTGCAGAGGTTAGTCTTGTCAACCCAGGGGACAGGTTGACTCTATGGAATCAACCATCCTTTCTCCTTAAAAACTGTAGTGGTAGCATGAGGTCCTCATGAAGAAAGTGGCTATGATAGCAGAAATGATGCTCTGTTTAGACCCCAAAGAGTCAGTGCTTTCCCACTAAAGCTCTTCTAGCTAACTAGACCTAGTTGTCAGCAGGCAGAAGCTAATACTGAGCCTTCATTATTTGCCATTCCTCATGTAAAACAGCCAGCAGCCTGTGACAGATTTATTACACGGGAATTCTTTCACCTTGGTGGGTCAGTAATTTTCCTCAACAAAATAAATATATACTCTAGACATGGATTTACCTTCTTTGCCCAATAGATCTCCACCTACACTGCTACTTGTAGAATGACTAATGCATCAAGTTAGTATGCAAGTTGGCATCAGGCAGAGGAACCCATTAGAGCAAAGAAGGAGTAGAGACAATGAGTACATGATAAAAGAATTCACTGTTGTTACAAATTACTCCAATATCCCAGCACTGAGCAGTAACCAGCATTTCTGCATTTGGGAGTACTCTGGGTTCTGGAAACCAAAGTGTAAGACTGACTCATCTCTTCATCATTCCCAGTGCCTCACTTCTGCAATGTGTGCTTCTAACCTCCACAGTCTTAGGCCCTATGGTGAAGGAAACCCGGTTTCACTTTGGGAAAGTGTCTTTTCAAGGGAAAGCATGAAAATTTCACTGAACTGGAAGATACAAATGCAACCTAGCCTTTTTGAATTCTCTTAGCCAGGGGACTAACATGCAAATAAAGAAATTATTGTACATGCCGGAGAAAACAACTTTAAATACTTTCAGTGATTAAGTTTACTGATAAATAGTAGGAGAGGAGAGGAATACTTCCAGAACCTAAACAATGCTCTTGGGTATGTTTTGATGCTTTTTATACCTTGAAATAATGATAAAGGGTCAATGGCAGCAAGCATGGCTCAACAACTGTATGGCAGATGGAGGTCTGGGTCATCCAGACTGAAAGACCAGCAGAGGTGAGGTGATGAGTAACATTAATCCCTGCCTTGGCAAGGACTGCAGTTTGCTTTGCTCATCCTTTTTAATCTTTCAAGAGAATATAACTGGCCTTGACGTTGAAGGATTGCACTTGTACCAACCCTCTTAGGAAAGAAATGTGTCTTTTGTTCTCATATAACATCCATATATTCTAAAAGGATGTGAGTGGACACATGCCCAAAGAGAAGCTATGATTCACTCAGGAGATCATCATCTCAGGTCTTGAATACTTGCTTTCCTATCTCGCCTAAGTGGTATTACCCAGTGTTCACAGTTCCAGAGTCTAAAGAGCCAGGTTACTACTGCTGCCTCCATTTCAATTACAAATCAAGGAGCTTTTCATGCCACCAACCTAAGTGGAAAGACCTCTGTGCCTCCATACTTACTGGGCAAGAACTTAGAAGCTCAGGCAACCCACAAGCATGGAAAAGTGAGTTCTCCATGGGTTGGAGGTTAACCACTGGGAAATGAGAGTTTCCAGGGATCTATGGGTTATTTTTCTTCTTCTTCTTCTTCTTCCATTTAGATAAACATTCCAAGACACAGTCAGCTCATTTGATCTCTATGAAAATGTCATCTGAGACCAAGCAATGTCATGTTTGTTACAAAAGAAATAAACAAAAGACAAATATACCTTTTTCTTTGTGCTTTTTCTACTTCCCTTTTGCCCTTACACTCCTGCTTCCATGGGATTGCAGGTCCCCATAGAGTTTTAACATGCAAGTTTTTCCTCAGGCTCTGTTTTCTAAAGAACCTGAACTAAAACATCAACCATGCACTATCTGAAAAAATATATATTTAAGAGCAAACTGTACCCCAAATAATAATGTATATCAAAGAAGTAACTAAAATTTATCTTATCGTTACTTATAGTAATTGGTGGTTTAAAGGAGCTAATACATCTGTATTTAATCTAAAACACTTAGGAAACAAATTTTCTATAATTAGGGTATTTTGGTTTTCCTCCTCTTTTAGAGACAATATGCATTTCAGGAACTTTTTTTTTCAAAATATGACATCCCCCATTCACGAATTGATCACTAGGGAAAAAAATGGGATTCCCCCAAACACTGACTTATCGTGATAAGATCTCTTCTCTCTACCCTTAACATACACAGCGACATCTCTATTGAGACCTTAGTACTAATTTCTTGATGTCAGTAACCACAGAAAAACTGGGACCCTCATCACTAAGACTCTAATTATCATGTGGTTTTGCATATCTCCTTCTCTTAACTTGTTTTCCACCCCCTATCAACTTTGAAACCTTTTCACTGTGCCTCCTGGGACTTGAAGTCTGTAATTAGTAAATTCCATTATAACTGGGAACACATACTTGGAAATTTCCTTTACTTTCTTGTGTTAAATGAAATGTAGCTTTCCCCTGGACACTGCTTCTCCTACAGCCTTGCCAGTGCTGGATGTTTTCTCAATATACCCTCATATACTGAGAATGGGGCAGGTGTCCTCTTTAATCTTCACTACAGCTTCCAGACTATTCTTCCTCTCTCCTCCCTAAAAACTTCAGGTTTGAGTTGTATGACATTAGAATATTCTAAGAGAAGCAATTTACTATCCCTAGAGCCATTCATTTTTATTCCCTAAAGCTTGTAGCTTCTGGCTTATAGATACTCTCTCAATTACTAAGCCTGTCAACATCATTTGTGATTTTAGTTTTCATCTAGATTCCTGCAATAATCAGCCTTTTCAGTTCATTGACCATCTGGATAATCATACTCTCATCTCCTCTCATACTTCATCCACTTATGTCTTTGGTCATAACCTCAAACTTGTCATTACCTGTAAATAAAACTTTTTCATGATTTCTACTTCCAGGATCCTACTTTCTAACTGAATATTCTAGTCCATGCAAGAGTAAATCAAAATAAAGAAAGGCATAAAGATTAGATTTTTAAAAAAGCAACAAAATTAACATTTATCCTGGATGATATAATTTTGTTCACAGACAATCCAAGATAAAACCTACAAATCGCTAGAGTTAATAAGAAATTTAGCTTTCTGATTATGTCATATTAAAAATAAACAATTTATTTTCCTGGTATTGGCAGAAGTACGGTTGACCCTTGAAAAACATGGGTTTGAACTGCCCAGGTCCACTTATACATGGATATTTTTTCAATAAATACATGCAGTACTACATGATCCACAGTTGGTTGAATCCATGGAAACACAGATCTGGGGCGCCTGCTATGGTACTTGGGTATCCAGGGTGGGTCTTGCAACCATCCCCTGTAGACACCAATGGATGACTGTATTTAGAAAGTATAGTAAAAAGATACATATTTACACTAATATAAATATAAATATTTAGAAATAATTTTTAACTATTTATGAAAGAAACTTTGGAGAAAATTTAGTTTTTTTGAAGGACATTAAGGAAAATTTATATATGAAAATATATTATCTTCATGAACTGAGAGGTAATATTGTAAAGATGTTAATTCTTCCCACATTTACCTAAGTGGCTTGGTTTTAAGTTGTGGACCTCATGAGAGTTGTCCGTATCATTTCTGCTTAAACCTTACCCCAAATTTAGTCACAAAGATAGAATGCCATTAAAAAAGGAAAAATTGGTTTGGGGAGTACAATTAGTAAACTACCAGTTGACCTTGAATTAGACATCAAGATTGTAATCATGAGAATCTTATTATTGGCAAAAAATACCCTGACTCCTTGGGTAGAACATTAGAACTAATACAACATTTCTATTAGTCACATCTGACTTTCTTTTTTACCTGAACAAATTAAAAATTCAGGTGCTCCAATATGTAAATGCTTTATTACTTTCTGAGTAACTATAGGAAAAATAAATCTTGATTTCATAAAAAAGCTTAAATACAATACCATGATTTCTTCTGGAAAAATAGTAACATCCATGCAAGTTATCCTTTAATATAAAAGAATTCAGTGTGCATGTCACAAAGCATAAATAATTAGTTTAATAATAGTGTGTTGTCTTCTTTTACACTATCATCTTTTCAGTTTGGTGAGAAATTATATATACTTTTTTGTCATGTTTTATTTATTTTGCTATGTAATATACATATAGAGAAAATAAAATATTAAGTCATACTGGTTTGAATTAAGCCAGTATGTTTAATAAGTTAAACACAGTTTAACTTATTGTCTGTGGGTAATACATTATTTTTATTTTTTTATTTTTATTTTTTTTGCAGTATGTGGGCCTCTCACTGCTGTGGCCTCTCCTACCACGGAGCACAGGCTCCGGACGTGCAGGCCCAGTGGCCATGGCTCACGGGCCCAGCCTCTCCGCGGCATGTGGGATCCTCCCGGGCCGGGGCACGAACCTGTGTCCCTTGCATCGGCAGGCGGACTCTCAACCACTGTGCCACCAGGGAAGCCCGGTAATAAATTATTTTAAAAATGGCATAAATGAATATTTCCATTCCTAAAAGTAGGGACAAGCTCCATATATAATGTATAGTTTTAACATTATAACTGCCCCATTCATTCTTTGGCCACTTTCTATTCTATCAATACTATGATGTAGCATCCTAATAAATCATTACTGGGACACCACTGTTAAGGTATCCTATAATGATGCATCATCAGGACTACTGTAATAAAAGCTGCCCTTGTGAGGATGCATTGGTTTGACTCATATGCACAGATTTAGAACATACTTGCTACAAAATTAAGAAGGTTCTTTGAAGCACTGAAACAAGCAATGTACAGAGATGATAAGGAATATTGCATGTTCAGTTGCTACACGATTACTCATGCAAACAATAGCTGAATGGAGAGATGTTTATAAGGGTCATTGGAGGAAAGCTTCCTATAGTGTGTATTCTGAATGAGTCAGCTTTAGAATTTTTCATATTAAAGTTTTTCAAGAAAAGAGGAATACCAAAATATTCATCGAGAATGTAGTGCCTAAGAAGTCTATTACAATCTGAAAAAAAGGTTGACTGACTGACTGACTGATTGATTTTTGTTTCTTCTACACTACGTAAATCAATTAGTAAGTTGTTTGTCAGCTGGCAAAGCCAGGATTCAAAAAGGGGTAGATCTATATACAAAGCCAATTCTTGAAATTATTATTCCCTAAAACCTCTCAGCAGTATGGTAAAGAAACTTCAATTGTTTTTATTTTTTGACTTCCAATCTTTTATTAGTGCAATCTCTGGAGGACATTATTAAATGAATTATTCCACTAACTAGAACCATTTTGGCATCAATGACTTACTTGATGAACTTCCTGGACTATAATAGATACCCCTGATTGTTAAGTCAACTCCTTGAATGGTAAGAAGTAGGGAAAGATTCTTATGTTATCCTTTATGCTTGGAGGTCCCACGCCTCTAGAGTTACTGACAGCAAGTTTAAAGGGTAAGAAATTAGCAAAATTTGTCAGTGTGCTGAGAGGTTGATGCCAGACTACCTCACAGCAGATCCATTCACTCCATTTTTCTAAGTGCTTGCTTTCTGATTGAATGATTGTCTAAACCATTCTTCCTTCCTTTATTTAAAATAGTCATGAAATATTTTCTATGTGCCAGTAACTATGTAAAAGCTGAGAATAACGGAGTGGAATGAACCTGGCTCTCTGCCTAAGGGTCTCACAGTCTACAGATAAGAACAGACAAATAATTCCAGCAAAAATTTATAGAATAAATACAAGTGTCAATTAATACAAAGGAGATTTTTGCTTTCCAAAATTTACATTCACAATTTTAGTAAATAAAATTGTCATTTCTTTATTTCAATATCAGATATTAATTTTACTCTATCAAGCTGAGTATTTTGTTTTACTGTAAGAAAAGCCCAACTATTACATTTTTCATTAATCAGCTCTAAATTTCTACAAAGATGTTGAAGTAGTGTTGTGTTTTCCATTATCACCATAGGGAGTCGAATATTCAAGGTATCAAGTTAATAGAGATTACCTCCATTGGATAAGGAGAGGTCAAAGACCGGTTACCGTTTTCAGTCAGTAAAAAGGTTTTATTTGTTGTGTTTAAGATGCTCCCTATTCTGTGTTCTCAAAATAACACATTCAAATGTTTATGGTTTTGTTGCTGCAGTCATTTTTTTGTCCTTACATTTAGACTGATCTCCCTATTCCACGTATGCCCTTCATAGTCCTTTACAACACAGCAGCCAGAATGTTAAAATGTTAAGTTAAATTGTTTGAGTGGCCTTGGAGCACAATCCTCCCCGGGCTTCTTACCGGGCTCAGGTAAAAACAAATACTTTGTGGTGGCCTGCAAGGCCTCACATGACCACCTACATCTCTAACCTCACCTTCTGTGACACATTCCCTTACCTTCAACATGCCAGGAATTCCCACCCCTTTTCTCTTCCTTGACTGTTCATAATGAACCCTTGAACCAGGGCCTTTGCACTTGCCATTCTTTTGACCAGGGAGACGATACGAAGGAAACTTGGGAAATGTTTTCCGTAAAATCAATAGTAATCTCAACTTACGCGGCACTACCATTTACATGCTGTGAAACCAAAAGACACTTTCCTGAACTATCAAGTAAAAACAAAAATAAATTTTGATAAACCACACTAGAAAAAGACTAAATTATTTTCTAACTTTCAAGAAAATACCATAATATTTTAAATTTGAATAAGTGAAGAAGGTGTATGTGGCCATAAACTATATAGAAAAAATATTATAGAGCTAGATCAGGCAGTTAATTATAAGTATTGTCAACATATTATAAATTATATTTATATACAAATCTATTAACTTATAGAATTTAAAATTATATAGTATGTTACTTTTCTGGATTTTGACATGTGTGATATTTCCAGCTTAATTAAATGTATAATTTGTTGTGATTTCTCTGTCTAAATAAATGTTTACTTTCACAACTAATTTTGTATTTTTCTTAAAAGGAACTCCCATAATTGTACAAACTTCAAGTCCCACAAAGCTGAGATATACCTTGCTCTTAGCCCAAAGAGAGGCACTAACAGTCCCTTCAACTCTTTTTTAATCGTGGGTCTCTAACAGCCATGATTAAAAACAAAAATAAAAAGAGACCTCCCCCCTCCTGTGCTCCCTGTACCTCCCTTATTTTTTTCTGTTATTTTTATATTTGAAAATCCTATAAGTGGGACATAAATCTGATCTGTAGCATATGCTGGAATTGAAGTTACAGAATATAGTTCTGAAAATACTTTTATAAACTTGTGTGAAACCTACTCATACATAGAAGAAAGAAGCCCCAGCTATTCTGGTCACATTTTATTTTGAGAAAAAACGAGCATAAATTAAATTTACCATGTTCCCTTAAACTTAACAGTCCATGTAGTGCTATATTTGACGTAACAAACAAATGTATGGTCAAGATTTTAGAGGTAACATATTTACTCTTTTTCTTCTGTGTCATACCAACTTTCCTTTTAAGCTATTCCTGTTTATAGATTCTACCCTTAACTCTCAGTAGAAATTTTTTAACAGATCACAATGTATATGAATTTTGCAGACTACCTTTTCCCAACCAGTTCACTTCCCACAAAAGAAATACATGAAAACTAGACTCTAGTACTGGGACTATAGTTGTTTATATTTAACTGGCACAGGTGCTATAGAAACTCACAGCATTTTTTGTGTACAGTATCTTCCCTTAGTATGTATTTCATCCTAACTTTCACCATTACATTTCCCTAATAATAGCTATTTCCTCAACTAGATTTTAAGTCTTTCACCTACTCCTACCTTCACTTCCATTCAAACAAAAGAAAATATTTTTCCCCCAAAATACATACTTAGGAATGATCAGAGTTCTCTTAACCCACAGGAACTGCACATTTTAAAATCCTTACCGGTAATCACAACATCCAGCTTTACCAATAAGATATTCTAATATTTGTAACTCGAGGAGTGGAAAGAACGGTTTCGGATATATCAGAGCTGCAGTAGGTGTGCCCTCCTGCATAAAAGCCTGCTTAGTTATGGCAATGTTTTTTGTCCAGTACTGTGAAAGAATGTAGAAACTGTTTACATTTACTTTTAAGTTTCTGACCCTGAAACCCTAAATTGCATTCAACCAAATGGCTGTGACCATCTAAAGAGAAGGATTTAAAAGATAAGCAAATCTAAGTAGATGCAATTATTTTCATTGGCAATCAGGCATTGACATCTGAAATATAAGTCAATGTGATTGTTCTTGTATTTGAATTGAAATCTCCCAACTCTTGAATAACATGAAGTTGTGATTTAAGCACTCACTCTTTTAGCCCTATCTGTTAGGATGAAGAATTCTTGCATATTGTATATTTTTAAGAATGCACAAATCAAATAATTCTACATGTAAAAGAAGTAAACATTTTTATATAAACTAAATTAATTTTCATGGTTCATTTTTAAGGAATTGAAAAAAATATTTTAAACTGTATAAAAGTATGGAACTGTGAAGAAAAGATATTATATTTAAGCTATTTAAGCATATTATAAACAGTAATGACATTTTTTAATGAAAAAAAAGAATATTTGGGGTTTTTGAGTTTTTGACTGGGTATATGACATGCCCATCTTTTAATTATGAAGGGTTGAATTCTTTCCTCTCTACTCTTTTTGAATACAAATATAATATTCCTGGGACTTACCTGATAATACTCTTCTCCTTTTCTTCATGCTTCTCTGGCTGATTCCTTAGTTCCACATTGACTGTTTCTCCAGCCAGTGACCTTCGCACATTA
Source organism: Neophocaena asiaeorientalis asiaeorientalis (assembly GCF_003031525.2). NCBI lineage: Eukaryota > Metazoa > Chordata > Mammalia > Artiodactyla > Phocoenidae > Neophocaena > Neophocaena asiaeorientalis. Next base: position 1,618,905 of record NW_020185316.1, on the reverse strand, counting down.
TAGACTCTCTCAGCCCTAGATAATTCCATTTCCACACAACTTTATGTCAGTGGCTTCTCCCCTAACTATATTTTCTATATTCCCACATCATAGCACTTTACTTTTTCTTTTTTTAAGGACATATTAGGTATTGTTTTACAAATATATGTTGTGGAATTTTAAAAATGGTTTTCATGGTGGGAATGCAAATTGGAACAGCTACTTTGGATGATAATTTGGTGGTGAAGGGGAGGAAAAATAATTTTCCCTCTACCTTTCATTGTTTTGGGCTGAGGACCTCTCTGTAAAAAAGACAGATTAACAAGAAAAAAACATTCAACTGCATACCTATGTACATACAGAAGCCCAACAAAGATATGAGACTCAGAAGGTGGCCAGACGATTGAGGCTTATATACTATCCTGAGCTAAAGAAAGGGATAGGGATCTGGGGCTTTAAACTGGGGAAGGCAATTCGTGGGAACAGGAGAAGAAGAGATGTTTAGTAAACAAAGGTTGCCCTGCCTTGTAGGTAAGTCTCTCACATGAAAAATTTATCTCTGGTATTAGCTCCCCTTCAAATGTAAATTTCCCTTACAGAAGGGTAACTCCTAATCTGTGTACAGAGCTTTTCCTGTGTCTGTAGTTTCTCAAAAAAAATCTACTCAAAATAATCCTTATGCCAAAGAGGCATATTTTCATGTGGCATAATCTGATACCCTTCAGAGGTTTCTTACAAAACTAAACATACACTTACCATATGATCCAGCAATTGAACTCCTTTGTATTTACCCAAAAGACCTGAAAACTTAGACCCGTGCAAAAACCTGCACACGGATGTTATAGGAGCTTTATTCATGATTGCCAAAACATGGAAGCAACCAAGATGTCCTTTAATAGGTGACTGGATAAATAACTGTGATACATCCGGGCAATGGAATATTATTCAGCACTAAAAAAAAAATGAGTTATCAAGCCACAAAAATATACTGAGGAACCTTAAACACATACTACTAAGTAAAAGAAGCCAAGCTGAAAAGGCTACATGTGATTCCAACTATACAACATTCTGGAAAAGGAAAACTATGGAGACATTAAAAAGATCAGTGGTTGCCAGGGGTTTCTGGAGAGGCAGGATGAATACAGAGCACAGAGGATTTTTAGGGCATTGAAACTATTCTGTATGATACTATAAAGATGGACACTTGTCATTATACGTTTTTCCAAACCCAAAGAATATATACAACATCAAGAATGAACCCTAAGGTGAACTATGGGTTTTGGGTGATAATGATGTTAATGTATATAGGTTCATCAATTTTAACCAATGTACCACGCTGATGGGGATTTTGATTATGGGGGGCACTATGCATGTATGGGGGCAGGGTGTGTATGGGGAATCTCAGTACCTGCCTCTCAGTTTTGCTGTGAACCTAAAACTGGTCTGAAAAATAGTCTTTAAATATGAAAAAAAACCAAGTATTTTTAATGCAATAGATATAGCAAAAAGTTCCAACCACTGCTGCAATTATAGAATTTGTACTTTATGTATTTCTTAGCTATAGTTTGTTTTGAAATTTACCTGTTTTTTTTTTTTCAGAACATGTGTGGTAGATGCTTGCTAAGTCCTCTTTATTACAAACCAGATTTTTAAAAAATTCATTTTAAAAGAATATAAAGTAATTGTTCAAATTCAAAAAGCTTTGTAAAATGTCACATACACTTTACATGAAATTAGGAAAGATGGTTTATTATTATATTTTATTATTATCATATCACTATTCACTTTATTTTCTTAATAAGCAAAAGAATGATCTTAATAGCAGAAGTTCCACAGGCTTGTGACTGGCAGACAAGAGGCAAGTTGACAATAAAAATATGAAGTGGAAAGTAAACAGAGTGCTTGAGGCCAGGTCCAAATAATACCTGGAGAGAGAGATTTCAGAAAATGTTGTTTAATATAGGCAGGCCCAGGCTGAGAGCCTCTAGAGGTACACTTTTATGGCAGGCCTAAGGTACTTCCTGAAGGAATTCCCTATGAAATGTAACAGTATTTTAAAGCTTAAAGTGGTAGGCATTTAATTCAAATGCTTCTAAGCCGCTATGGGAGAGGGGGAAATTCAGGAAGCAATGTCTGCATGGTAGAAGGCAATTCAGAAATTCAAACTTAAAAGTTAATTCAAGACAATCTTGCCCTGGTTGTTGTTAAATGTATGCTTATAATTAAATAGCAGTAAATGAATTCCACAGCATCTCTGTGGGATATCACAACATGTAGGAAAAAGACAAAAGATATGTCAATTGAAGAGTAGCAGAATAGGCCACCCCAAAAGGATACGCCTCTATGACCATAGTTCAGGACATGCTACCCCCAAATATGCTGCTTTGGTATATTGATTATTTTGAACTATAGGCACTTGGAAAACAGCAAATGCAGGCAGGGATTTTCTCAAAACTCCCCTTATCTGCCTAAACACACAGACTCCAAATGGAACTCAGTTGTTATAAATCCCCTCCCTAGGAGTTTCATCGACCAGGAAAGATTGACTCATCTCATGGGAGAGGGGACTGGAAGTCCACACCACACCCAGACACACTTTGTCACAATCTATCACGCTTCCCATCTGTTCTTGTAAGGGCCCATTCATTTTTCCTAAAAATCATTTACTCTCCCCTAGGAGGCCCAACCCCTCCTCTTTCCCTATTAAGATAGGATTTAAGCCTGATTTCTAAGCCACCTCAGGAAGTTACTCAGTTTCTCCAATGTATACATGAGGTATACATGTTAACAAATTTCTGAGGTTTTTTTTCTCTTGTTAACCAATCTTTTACTACAGGGATCTCACCTAAGAACTCAGAAAGCTAGAGGGAGAATAATTTTTCCTCCCCTATACCATCAATCATATTTAAAACCTAAAATTCTAAAGTTTGATTCAATATTTAAAACCGAGTGTACGGGACAGTGAAGACTATGATAAGAAGAAACACATAAACCAGAGACTAATTTTTTCAACCATACAAACATGATATTAAATTCCATTGAAAAGGGGAATTGGAGTGAAATGTTTTGCCTTTCCAAGAGTTGCAAGTTGAATAAAGTAGTGTGATACTATTAAATGAGATGACCTGACCTGCTAAAAGCAATTTAAATCACACTAAAGGAAACATTCAGCACGTTGCACATGTAGATGGAAAGAGCTGTCTTCCAAAGGGTCAGTTATGTTAGAAAGACTAAAACATATGGGAGAATATTAGAAAATTGCCCTTTGGACACTTAATGGAGAGCATTATAAATGACCTTGTGCCTAGTGAATCTAGCCTGAAAAGATTCAGTCAGCTTGCACTGGTGAGCATAATATGATTTTTTTTTAAAGTTTAATACCTGGTTATATTCAGCCAGTTGGCAATTATTTTTGCCTGGCAGAGTAGTCATTTTGTGGATCCTATTTTATTTTGTGATTACAGACTATATCAGTTTTTTTGAATTCCAAATTTGAGCAAAACCTGCCACGAATAAATATATGTATATATTTACCCAAACTATAATTTATTTTAAGAAACATATATGATGCAAAATTGTTTGGGGGCTTTGTCAGATAATATATAGATAGTCTGTATTTCAAATTATCAGAAAGGAATAGTATTCATTAAAAATTTATTCTAAGGAAAAGGTAAAATAACGAGTTCTAGTTGTAAAATACATAATAATATACCTATTCAGGAAAAACATCAGAAGGAAAAATGAGTCACAGAAGTGAAAAATTTTCATGACAGGTGTCTATTTCATAATGCATCTGCAAAGCTAACTGTGAAAACATTCATGACCTAAATGATAACAGCAAGTAGAACAACCTAAATATCAAATACTGGGTTTCTCTATTTTGTTACATGAGGCAAGAGATATGATTTCAAATGTATTTACCACTCTTGAGGCAGGAGATAGATGGGCCCCAGGCTGAACAGTTTCTCCCACATGGACAGAATCTCCATAATAGCAGAAACTCCATAAAAGCAGGATGATGGAGGAAGCTGGGCCCTGCCCAGATAAGAGATAAAAGACCACATATTCCTCAAAGTCAAGGAGACCTCCCTGACTACACATGCGCAGAAAGGTTCCTGGGAGGTCAAAAAGGGAGGGGGGGGGCGCCACCTTAGTGTAAGTGATGCCAACTACCCACAGCCCTCTTCACTAGAATCCATTTTGGCTAAGAGATGTGCACGCACACAGGGGAGGACCCTGAGATATGCCAAATACAGACTCAGAACCAGGCAAAGCAAGATGATTAGTCAAAGGAAACCCAGAAGAAATGCCCCATAAAAGTGATTCAAACTACCACGAGGGCACAACTCTCTCTCTCTGAGCCCGCCTGTGTGTCTATACACATGTACTGTCCTATTTTTCCTCCTAATAAACACTTTACTTGCTTCACTACTTTCCGTCTCTATGTGGAAATTCATTTCTTCGTAGTTGACGGGCCAGGGTCACTGGTTCCTGGTGGTCTGGTGGCTAGGCTTCAGTGCTCTCACTGCCACTGCCCGACCTCATTCTCTGGTCCAGAACCAAAATCCTGCTTCAAGCCGCTGCAGGCCGAGGACACCCAAGATCCCTCTGAGACATGTCTAGTTCTTCAGATTCAAATGTGGATTCTAGATCATGTTTCTAAAAGTGTTTACTGTTTAGAACTGACTAATGTGATATCTTAGAACAAATGCAACTTTATTTGAAATACTAGACTATATTCTCTGTGAAGGGTAGGGATTTCTGTCTGCGTATGCAGAAGACCTGGGACAAGGTTGGCATTCAATATTTATTGGCTGAATGTAAGAAGTATATGAATAAATTTTCAAATATGCAAAGAATTATCCAATAATAATAATGTTTCTTTGAGATGATATATCATTATATAATAATAGAAAAAAAACAATTAGGATGGTTTCACTTCTGGTAATTATTAACTATGTGACATTGGGCAAGTCACATAGCCATTTCAGCCAGTCTTCATTTCTAAAATGTAGTTCACATTAATTTTTAAAAATTCTATTCTGTTTTCCCTGGGTTCCCTCAGGCATATGTGTGAAGTTACCTTATTAACATAGGCTCTAGAAACTAGGGGGGAAAACTCAATTTGAATATCTTCAAAATTAAAGCTTAAAGTACAAAATTTTTTAAAAACTTTGTTTATTGTACAGAATAATTAAAATGATCTGCTTTGTAAAATTTATTTTTACAAAATTCTATTACCAACTATATTGCCAGGTATAACTCTGAATATAGTTATTTATAAAAATATGCCTGTTTGGCAGCTCTTTGAATGTTTGCTTGAGGTTTAAAAAGCAGTTTTAAACTAATTAATTTTATATCTTTTCCCACATTCCTCATCATGGCCCTGATGTCTTTGATAGCAGTATCTACAGTTTGAAGAAATAATGTCATATCAATTCTGGAATTATTACTATGCAAAGTTGTTATCTAGTACCATTTTATAAAAATATCTAACATTTCAGTTCCTGAAATAACCCACTTAATTTTACATTCATAACTTTACTTACATGAGTTTTTACAGGCATAAGTTGGTAGAGATAAGCACTCGTTAATTTTCTTTGTAAGGATTTGCCTTTAAGATAATTAAAGTGACTGTGTTCTTCACATAGCACTGCAATTTTCTTTTGTGACAACTATTCTTTTTGACTCTACAAGGATGTCACACTTCTTAACCTTATCTATTTCAAAATGAAAGCATGCTTGTGTGGGAGTTCAATGAAAGGAAAGATGATTGTCTATAAGAACAGACTTATCGACATCCCAGTGAGGCCAGAAACTCATCAGTCTAAACAAATACATCGCCAATTTTTATTAAGTTCAATAGCTCTGGAAAATGTTCTTGGGGTGCCGGGGAAAAGAGAAGTGATAGAGTCAGAGCCACTCTGAGCAATACAATTGGAAATCAGATGCTCCTTTGCATCCCCTTTGGTCTTGGGCCTCTCCCTTTTTAAATACATTTCTAGGACAAGTGTTCCTTATCTTGTCAGCATAAACAGGGTATAGATATACAGATAGTCCATGAACACTTTCAAAGATACATGGAGATGAATATTTTGGGGGCGGAAGAGGATACAAGGATATTATGTTTCTCAAAGTATTTCTGTGACTTAAAATTTAAAAACTAAAAGGAATGAAGGAAGGCAAAGGGAGTGTCAAGAAAACAGAATATTAGAAGGCAAAAGCAGGATAAAAACTTTAAATATGAAGTGATTTGTTACAGCAAATATCTCAAAGTTTTAGATGAATCTAATAAGTAGAAGGTTATTTTTGAAATTTTAAGCAATTTCAGCCAAAAGAGAGAGAAACCTTATTGAGAGGGATTTAAAAACAGAAGTTATTAAAACATATTTAAGAAATACCTTTTAGTCACTTTTTTATGGTTCTAAAATAGTTCACTTATGATAAGATTATTCTCATTTTACATATGGGAAAGTAGCATTTTAGAGGAGTTTAGAACTTATTCAGGATATAGATGAGTGATATACAGCTGGAAATAGAATGTTAAGTCATGTGGTTATTAGTTTCTTGCTCATATTACTCCAGCCCTCATCCTGTTATTATAGTCAGATTCTGGTTTATTCAAAATTTTCTTTGGTTTAATTCACTTTACTTAAATTCATGGTAACTTTCACTATTGAGAGTGTATGCCAAAAATATAGTCAACTTTTTTTGGTAGTACCTATATGAACAGACTGATAAAGCAGAGCAAATCAAAGGGAAAAAAAAGCATTACTTATCAATGTAGCCTTGGGAGAAGTTCACAGTGCCAAAATATAACTTTATATGAAATATTTCAAACTTGTACCAATGAAACCTCAATAGTATTCACTCCATTGAAGGCAAAAATCAATATGTTTAATCTGGAAGAACGGTACCCCTTTGATTGTGTTACTTCAAAAGGTGTTGAAATTATGCAGAAGCAACAGTTTCATACATTTTTAAAACTATTTTCAGAAATATTCATGCTTTGGGATAATCTGTTCTTCTTCAGATTTTTTGGATCATCATCCAAAATGTTTAGTGGTCTTCATCTCTCAACCTCCAGCCATGACAGTTCCTTTATCACATAGTTAGACACCTATTCTAGGCATGGCTTTCCTCAGGAGTAAGCTGCCACCTAAGAATTATTTGAAAGGTAACAGGCAGGCCACCTTCATTTAAAAACAAAAGCCTCCCTATTCCTTGCGACAAATACTTGGCTTCCATTAAATCATTTACTCAAATTACACACTGCTAAAAATGAAGACTAATGAGCACATTTATAAGTCATTTATCCACTGGTATGAAACAATGGATCTTTTTTCCTGAAAAAGTATTGTTTATAAGAATTAGAAAGGCCCTGCGTATGTGAAGAATGGTGCTGGAAGTTCTTTTAAAGTCAGTTGTAGAGACAGGAGAAGACGGCGGAACAGTACGACGCGGAGATCACCTTCCTCCCCACAGGTACACCAGAAATACATCTACACGTGGTACAACTCCTACAGAACACCTACTGAACTCTGGCAGAAGATCTCAGACCTCCCAAAAGGCAAGAAACCCCCCCACGTACCTGGGTAGGGCAAAAGAAAAAAGAATAAACAGAGACAAAAGAATAGGGACGGTACCTGCACCAGTGGGAGGGAGCTGTGAAGGAGGAAACGTTTCCACACACTAGGAGCCCCTTTGTGGGCGGAGACTGCGGGTGGCGGAGTGGGGAAGCTTCGGAGCCGCGGAGGAGAGCGCAGTAACAGGGGTGCGGGGCGGGCAAAGCGGAAAGATTCCCGCACAGAGGGTCGGTGTCGACCAGCACTCACCAGTCCGAGAGGCTTGTCTTCTCACCTGCCGGGGTGGGCGGGGGCTGGGAGCTGAAGCTCGGGCTTCGGTCGGAGCGCCGGGAGAGGACTGGGGTTGGCAGCGTAAACACAGCCTGAAGGGGTTAGTGCGTCACGGCTGGCCGGGAGGGACGCCGGGAAAAGTTTATCTTTATTTTATCATATCCTCTTTCTTTCTTTCTATTTTTTCTCCCTTTTATTCTGAGCCATGTGGAGGACAATCTCTTGGTGGTCCAGCCAGGCATCAAGGCTGTGCCTCTGAGGTGGGAGAGCCAACTTCGGGACACTGGTGAAGAAGAGACGTCCCAGCTCCACGTAATATCAAACGGCAAAAATCTCCCAGAGATCTCCATCTCAACACCAAGACCCAGCATCACTCAACGACCAGGAAGCTACAGTGCTGGACACCCTATGCCAAACAAGTAGCAAGACAGGAACACAGCCCCATCTTAAAGGGGAAATCGACAGTAACACATTCATAGTAGGGGACTTTAACACCCCACTTTCACCAATGGACAGATCATCCAAAATGAAAATAAATAAGGAAACACAAGCTTTAAATGATACATTAAACAAGATGGACTTAATTGATATTTATAGTACATTCCATCCAAAAACAACAGAATACACATTTTTCTCAAGTGCTCATGGAACATTCTCCAGGGTAGATCATATCTTGGGTCACAAATCTAGCCTTGATAAATTTAAGAAACTTGAAATTGTATCAAGTATCTTTTCCGACCACAACACTATGAGACTACGTATCAATTACAGGAAAAGATCTGTAAAAAATACAAACACATGGAGGCTAAACAATACACTACTTAATAACGAAGTGATCACTGAAGAAATCAAAGAGGAAATCAAAAAATACCTAGAAACAAAATGAATGGGCCATAGAAGAACAGATGGGAGGCATGATAGTTTGTGACAAGGTGGTCTGAGTGTGGTGTGGACGTCTAGTCTCTTCTCCTTTAATAAGAACCAGCCTTCCCTGGTTGATGTAACTTTTGTGGAGGCGATTTATGACAACTGAGTTCCTTTTGGAGAATGTCTTTAGGCAGATAGGGGAGTTCAGAGAGAATCCCTGTCTGAATTTGCTATTTTTCAAGTACCTACAGATCAAAATAATCAATAAAACTAAAGGGCCCATTCTGGGGATGGAATGTTTTGTAACCCTTCACTCACATGAAGTTTGCAGGTAGGTCCTTCTAGTTTGGATGCAACAGCTCCATGAAGCAGTCAAGGTACCAAACACCCTTTATGTATTTATTCTAAAATCCTCAGACACTTGGCATTTTTTCCTGTTACTTCAGGATCACACGAATGTTGTAATTATCTCCTGGTATCACATCCATACGTTGTGGTCAAAGGGGCGAAGCAAAGCGGGTTTGTAGGAGTGTTATACTCATGATACGCATCTGCTATCAGAAAGCAAAAGCTTTCTGACCAAAGACTACCTACACCCTGAAGATTTCATTTTATGCTGTGTTGACCAAAACTTTGTCACATGGCCAGCCCTGATTAAAAGGAAACTGGAAACTTGAGTATCCAGTGGATATCTGGCAGAGCAGAGTGTGCTTACTACGACTGGTTAAGATTAAATAGGATAGGGCTTCCCTGGTGGCGCAGTGGTTGGGAGTCCGCCTGCCGATGCAGGGGACACGGGTTCGTGCCCCGGTCCGGGAGGATCCCGCATGCCGCGGAGCAGCTGGGCCCGTGAGCCATGGCCGCTGAGCCTGTGCGTCCGGAGCCTGTGCTCCGCGGTGGGAGGGGCCACAACAGTAAGAGGCCCGCGTACCGCAAAAAAAAATTAATCAGGATATATCCCTGTGACCAGGCATTTGGCGGCCTTAAACAAGGTAGTGGTTTTGTTGGCAAGGAAGGAGAGAGAGCAGCTAATAATGTTTACCACAAATGAATAAAATTCTTTAGAGGAAACTTATGGTTTTCTATGCTAAATATTTGTATACATTTTTTCTTTTATGGTCTCTTGAAACCAATATAAAACATGAATAAAAGTATTCCTAAGCCAAATTTTAAGGATCAGTAAAGCTGATCTAGCGTGATAGGCTCTGGCAGGAATGTTCTACCATATCACTCCATCATGTTCATTCACAATTTTTATTTCTCTGAGATGAGAGAGATGCTGGATAATAACTTTTCAATCAAGAAAGGAGAATGATAATTATTTGCACCTACAATTAGGGAGTTGATAGGTTAGTAACTTTTACATATGTTTCACGTTTAATTCTCAAAATAATAAGTGAGATGTCTATGAGTATATACATTTTGCATACCCATAGAGATTCAGAAATGTTAAGTAGTTCATCCATATGTAATACTTTATCAGTAGAAACACCAACAAAATGAGAAGAGCTTCAATATATGAGTTTTTCTCACATCATTTGGAATAGCTTCATACTCCAGTGACAGATTTAACATTAATATAGATCATTTTTAGATCACACTTTTAATGATGTCTGCTGAATCAATTAAGGTATGATTGGTGCATAAACATACAGAATATGCTCATCTGTTTATCCATGCAATAGATGACTTTTGAGCATGTAGTAGAATGTGCTAAAAACACAAAATATTAAAAGTTATGAGTATATATGATAAAATCCTTTTTCCAAAGAGGCTCTCAGGTTAGACAGGTAAATAGACAAAGGCATGGGCACTGCCATGTTTTCCGTTAATGTTATGAAAGAGATACTCCCATCGTAGCATCAGAATAATGACAGCGAGCACATCCTATGCCTACCATCGGCATCTTGGTTATTTGTATATGTGAGCAGAGTCAGTTCTATGTGTGTGTTATGGGAGCTACAGATGTAGGTCCCTGGCAAAGGCAAGAGTATTTGAAAACAGTAAGAGGCTAGAGATCACACGGTTCAGATATCAAGAAATAATAGGACTTAAGTATAGCTGAAGTATAAATAAATAGGGACATGAGTATCAACAGGCAAGGAGGACCTAATATAATGTGTAAAGACTTTGGACTTCCTTTTTCCAAGGATAGACAGAATCACTGGAGACAGCTCTATGATATTTGTGTATTAGCTAGATCACTCTTGTTGTAAAGTAGAAAACAGGTTTATAGTTAGCAAGAATGTAGGCAGGGAGACCAGTTGCAGAAAATCAGATGAGAGTCAATGGTAATCTGAACGAAGATAATAGAAAGAAGGATTTGAAAACTAGGTCTGTGGGTGGATTTTGGAAGGGTAGAGTTGTCCAGATGTATGAGATTTTCTACACAGCTCTCTATATTATATTTGTGTTTAAAATAATTAAAAATATATGTTATAAGTGTGTTTATAACTTTATATTCCAGCACTTTTGTTGCTCTTGCACTAGCCCTAGCTCAGTGTTCCTGTTCAGGATCCTATGTGACTTGAACATGAATGGTGACACCTTTGTTCTGAAAACTTCTCAGCCTTTAACTCTTAGACTGTTACTTAGAATGTTATATTTGTTTCATTCTCTCAGTATGGGATTCCTGATCAACAAATATTTTAGAGTTATTATAAGGCTTTCTAATCCTGAAGTAGATTTTCATAAATACACTATGATAAGCACCTAACTCCAAAAATTTTTTTTTCATTTGTCAAGCTGGTGACTCTTGAGAGTGGTAGATATTTTCAGACTTGCTTTTCCTCCTCTGCAGGATATTTTAGGCACCATATACCTTGGAGAGACTTCTAGAAGTGCCAGCTTTCTAACTTTTATTAGGGATTAGATTAGAACCATTTCAGGGCTGTTAATACATAGGTAATGTGTCCTACCACTGTTTTAGTTTCAATATCGGGGATGTGGATTAAGAATATCTGTCCCAGCTTCTTGCCCACTTGTCTGGAGAAATAGTTTACGCATATCAGAGTTGTGCTATCAATGTGGTCATCCATTTTATTCTCCCCAGTTCTTGTCCAGGGCTGAATGCATGGGTTCCTTTATATCCATATATTCATATTTATAATAGTAACCCATAAAATTACAAGTTTACAAATTTAATTGCAAACAAGATATATGCATTTTTATCTACTTGAAATGAATAATATCAATCCACACAATTATTACAATGGAATACAGTTTAAATACAGTAGCCATAAAGAATTTCCAAGTACAATTATTTGACATCCACTACATGACACCACTGCCATATGCTTCACCAAACCATGTGGCCTAAGGGTTGGAACATTTACCCGGCATGAATTTATTCTTGTTAGCACCAGGCCTCTACACCTTTTCCTGAGCTTTCTGCAATTTTCTGCAACCCAGGAAGCCTGGCATGATTTCTTTTTAACTCCCATATTTTTTGTATATAGTCTTTTGTTCCTCTGGGCCACTTATATTTTTCTCAGCTCTCTGTGCCTTGGAACTGGCAAAACACACATACACACACACACACACACATATACATGTATTTTACTTGAAAGCCTATAGAGCCATGGTCACAGTTTCCACTGCTGTATTAATTTCTCTGTAATAGTCACTATTATGAATATAAATGTCAACGGTGTTACACGACAGAAATGTACCATGAACAATGCAAACTAGCTCAACTTCAAAATGAAATATATTGTTCCACGTGTCCAGGAAGGGCAAAGGTGAAACTGATGTTGAGTAGAACCAGGGAACTGAATGTTTTCAGGATGCTCTCTACATCAGTCTTTTCTGATTTTCTTTCTAAATTATTTTAGCTATATTCTAGGGCAGTCAGGGCTATCTACATGAGGGACGTGTGCTGGTAGCTCTGGATTCATGCTTACCATTCAATGGCCTGTCAGGTAAAACCTTCCCCACTAGTTTTAGTTAGCAAAATCTTGGAGAATGAATCAGATGTCCTGATTTGGGTCATGTTTATCTCCTGGCTTTGGGAAGTGGGTTTGTATTTTTTAACAGAATAAGAAATGGAAGAAATGTGAGACAAACCACACGAACACACACAGATGCACACACACGTACACTCACACCTCTGCAAGAAATACACATCTAGCTCCATATTTGCAGAAGTTACCAGTCTCTATGTAGTCACCTTATCTTCTCTGAGTTAGTTTTCATCTTTCACATTTTGCGTTCTATAATATGGATAGCGTAAAGGCTGTTGGTGGTTTGGTAACTGTTGTTTTTAATAAAATGTGCTTTTCAGGACTACTGCTCTTAATATTAATGTTTCCTTGACCTAGCCTTCCCTTTTATCCCATCTTATCCCGTTACAGTGCCTTCCACTTTAAAACGAAAGGGGATTCCTTTTTTTCCTACTCTCGTATTAGTGATTAGGGCAAGCACAAAGACCACTTTATCCTGACATCCCCGCAAGAAAAGTGCCACATACAGCCATGCAAGTTAGAAATGGCACAACTCTAGGAGGTGTTATTCACCTGGACTATGAAGTGACTAGTTTCCTCATGAGCTCAAATATTCGCAAATATTTGTCCATTGTTACTGAAATTGCATATACTGTAAGAATAAATTAATTTCAAATGTTGGATATTTAAGCTTTCCCTAGAACATTTTCAGATTTTGTTACTCATGAAACTCAGTCACTTATTGCCCAATATTAGGTCTCTGATTCTTACAGCATGCCCAAATTTAAGGTTCGCCCACCCAAGTTCTTGAGTCACATTTGTTAACAGATACGAACTTTGCAGAAATTAACACTAGAAGTATGAAGACATAAAAGTATCTTCCAAATCTTTCATTACTTTCCTGTAGGATCAAAGAACAACTAATACCATCAGGAAATTCTACCAAGGTTGTGTTCGCATTCTTTATATGTCTGTACATTCAGTGAAGCCCAGGTGATTCAAACCTATGCAATATTTTTGTTTTGTATTTTTAGCAGCCTCAATACTTTTCTTGGCACTCTAAAGCCAATAAATAACCAAAGAAGACATCTGTTCCTGAATACTGGTTCTCTCTGTTACAATTATTTTCCTACTTAGCAGTTAGTTCAGCTTCTAGTAATTACTGTGTAGTGAAGGTGTGTACTATTTAATTATTCACAAAAGTTCTATATTAGGACTTCAAGCATAATATACTGTATAAAGGCTTATGATCTAAAAAATATATATTTCCTTAACACTTATTTTAAGATCTTAGCCTCTCCAAAAATGTCAAATGTTGACAAGGTCAACAGGTACATGAAAAGGTATGCAACATCACTAATCATCATGGAAATGCAAATTCAAAACCACAATGAGATATCACATCACATGGAGGCTCCACAAGAAATTAATAATAGATTTGCCATATGATCCAGCAATCCCACTTCCGGGTATAACTGAAAAAAACAAAATCATTCATTGTCTTGAAGAGCTATTTATACGTCTATGCTCATTGCAACATCATTTACAATAGCCAAGGTGTGGAAACAATCTAAGTGTCTGTCTACAGATTAAAGAAGATACAGTACATATATACAATGGAATATTATATTCAGCCTTTTAAAAGAAGGAAATCCTGCCATTCTTGACGACGTAGAATTAACCTGGTGGGCATTATGCCAAACAGAGAAAGACAAATACTTCATGGTATCACTTATAAGTGAAATCTTAAAAAAATAAAAAGGTAAATATGTAAGGTGATGGATGTGTTAACTGAATAAAGAGAGATAATCCTTTCACAATGTATGTGCATTTCAAATCATCACATTGTAAACTTTATATATATATATTAAAATTTTGTCTACTATACCTCAAGAAACCTGAAAAAGTGAGAAAACTAAAAGCCAAAAAAAAGATGCATAGCAGGTAAATTTTTGAGAACTTTTATGTCTAAAATATATTCATTCAACTGTAATATTCAGCCAATGATTTAGTTCATAAGCATATAATTGGGGTGGATCAGGCGAGGTTAAGCATGCCTGGCCAGCTATTATGTTAGGAAGGGGTTTTACTTGTTCATGGGGTAATAGGAAATGATGGAGACCTCTGGGACTCCTCATGATTTGCAGCTTTAGAGTACTCAGGGCAAGACTTCTAGAATCTTTTGACAATCCTTGACAACCTGGAGCATTGAAGTGCTCCTTGATGATCTTAATTTGATTATCTCCATGTTTTAGTTTCCTCTCTTTAATAATTTAGAAAAATTGTTTATCTCATGCAATTGTGATGATTATGAGATAAGATCATATGTCCCACAAAGATGGCACACTTGGACATTGTAGGGTATATTGGTTAAGAACTTGGATTTGTGGAATCAGGATTTCTGGATTTGACTCAACTTTATCATTTGCTTGGTGGTATGAAGTTTGGCAAGTTATATAACCTCCCTAAGCCTCAATTATTCACCTGCAAAATGAGGATAATAACAGTAACTTTTTCATAGCATTGTTGCAGGTTTGCATGTGAAATAGAACCATATATAAAGTATTTGGCACAGTGCTGGGTACAAAGTAAAAATACAGCAGGTATTAAATACTGTTATTTATGAAACACAGTCTAGGCAGAGATTGATCAAATAACTCAAGGGCATAAATTTTTTTAAAAAATTCACCATTCTCTTTGCTAACATTTTGAGTCCATAGCCGTAACTTAACTAAGTAATATTCAAGTATTTTTAAAATGGTGACTTTAATCAAAAAACTGTTGTGAACCTATGTGTCAGTATTTGGTACGGAATAAAATTAAAGGAACACTGTTTTAAATGTTTGAACTAAATGTGTACAACTAGATGAAAGCTACATTGGACATATATTTCAAGCAAACTGTAGAATTTCATGACTAGCATCACTAAAAAACTATGAAACTGGTTTTTAACTACCCATCATTATATAGTTCTTTCTCAAGGAAATTGAAGACTGACAACCTTGTTGCCATCTGGAAACATCTAACATCTGTGGTTGTAAACATTGAAACACAGCTGTTGCATTTCTGAGTAAGCACTCCAATTTATTTATTTTTGACTTAAAAAAGTCTTCAGTTTTCATCAAACATCACAGTTGTTAAGCCATGTTCTTGCAGCAAGAGGAAAAACAAAAGAAGTCACTATATCAAACAGTTAAAAGCAATAGTCTTTCTTGTATTTTATTTAGAGGAGATATAATCTCATGCCAATTAAAAAATGTATTTTGTGGTTGTGCCTGGTTTATAAAAACCAAAGAATTTGAAGCTACAAGGATATTAGAGATCCTTGAGCTCATTTTGCAGTTAGAATATTATAAATTGGGCTACTCAGGGTCACACAGGCAGATAAGGAACAGAAGAACATTATTCTATTGTTTTTGCAGATTGTACTTGGGTGTTTCCCATTAATTTTAACAAGAAAAGTTTTTACTAAAAACTTAGAGTACATGATAGTGTGTCACTGATTTTAATGTATATGATTCTAAAAATGATTCCATATAACAAATATTTAATATAAGTTTTTACTATTATATGTACAGGTAGTATTGTAAATAACCCTGAAACTTGAAACATTTTCCCAATTCTTAATCATAGTTCTAATTCAGTTTTAGCTAGATTAGCCCCCTTAACTGCTACCTCCCCATCAGCAGCCAGGGAAACCTGAAAAAAAGTCCTGTAGCTTTAGTCCTTCAAGGAAGCTAACCAGATGTAATTCCCCATACTCCAGTCAAAGTCCCTGAAGATGGGTACTTTCTGACCTCTTATGTATTCCTTCTGTATTTAAACCTAGGACCGTCTGATTGATTCCGTGTTTGGTCTTTCTACCTACGTTGCCTCATCCTAGCAGGCAGTCATCTCCAGGCTCTGCAGTCTGAAGGCAGGTCCCACCACAGCCTGGAATGCTCAAGGCCACCTACCACCTGTCTGGAAGGGAAGTATTGGTAGAGTCCCAAAACTTGAAGGACATGGGATCTATCGGTAGTTTCTGTGTTCAGCACACAGCTGAAATAGTGACACCAGTATTTTACCTGACGGTAAAGCCAGGTTCTGATCACCAACTTCATTGATTAAGGTGTGCAGATTTTACAGATTGTTGCTTAAGCCTCCGTCTTAACCTCTGAGGTCCCCAAGAGGCCAAGTTCAAAGCCAGAAAGTTCTGTCCTATGGTGCAAGAGTGCCTCCAAGCGGCAGAAAATTAAGGTACCTTGGGTAGAACTGAAAACTAAAGGGCATGCCAAGGTCACCTGAATGTCACTGGAACACTGGCAGTAGTGCTACTTGCCATATAAGAGAAATTCACAAGTGATTTAATAACATTTTCCCTTTGGATATGGCTTATCTCACATTTTTAACCCTAAGCTTTCTCTAGATTAGAAAACGAGAATAATATGCTTTTCACAGCTAGTTTCAGTTTTCATCTATAAGATTTGGGCAATAAAATTTTCCAACTCATAAGATTATTGTAAGAATTGAAATTTATAATATATAGCATTATATGTAGTATAAAATATACTGTACATACTAAATAGCATGATATATAGTATATATTCCATGTTTAAATATATAATGTTACATGAAATGTATAATACATTATATGCAATATTTGTAATATGGAGTATATTTAATATATAATTTATAATATGATCATGAGCTGCAAAAATGTACTTTTTCCTCATTTCTGGTTGGGGATTGTGTTACAAAAATTTTTAACTCTTTTTCTTGGGAGATTTCCAAGACAGCTGTCCATCAGCAGTTATGGATTCAGTGACTCAGTAAATTATGGATTTTTTAAGGCATCTTAACATGGAAACCAAGTGGCACTATTGCAATTTTCTTGTGCAGCTGAAGGCCCCAAATGGAAGCCCAATGTTATAAAATGGCAGAAGATTCTGAGCTCTTTCTCTCTGCATCAACATTCCAGTAGACTAAAAGGAATTTTCTCAAATCTTTTGGAGACATATATGCTCTCCCCCTTTCCCTGCTCTCAAGAGAGTATGGTGTTTGTATAAAAACAGGCATATAGACCAATGGAACAGAATATACAGCCCAGAAATAGATCCATACATCTAAAGCCTACTTATCTTTTAGACTGCCAAGAACATACAGTGAAGGAAATGAAAGTCTCTTCAATAAATGGTGCTGGGAGAACTGGGTATCCACCTGCTAAAGGATGAAATTAGACTCATCTCACACCACATACAAAAAAACAACTCAAAATGGATTAAAAAATTAAATGTAAAGTGAAATTGTAAAACTTCTACCAAAAATATAGGGAAAAACTTCTTGATATTGATCTGGGCTATAATTTTTTGTATATGACAGCAAAAGTACAGATAACAAAAGCAAAAATAGACAAAATGAATTGGATCAAACATGAAAAGCTTTTGCACAGCAAAGGAAATAATCAACAGAGTGAAAATGGTAACTTACAGAACGGGAACAAATACATGCAAGCCATATATCTGATAAGGGATTAATATTCAAAATATATAAAGAACTCATGCAACTCAATAAAAAAAAAAGCCCAAATAACCCAATTAAAGTGGGCAAGACCCAAATAGACATTTCTCAAAAGAAGACATAAAAATCACCAGCAGGCATATTAAAAGATGTTCAACTTCATTAGTAAGAAAATGCAAATCCAGATCACAATGAGATATCACCACACACAGGTTAGGATGGCTATTATCAAAAAGATAAGAGATAACAAGTGTTGGTGAGCATATAGAGAAAAAGAAATTCTTGTACACTGTTGGAAGAAATGTAAAGTGGTACAGTTATTATGGAAAAAATATGGAGGTTCCTCAAAAATTAAAAGAGAGCTGCCACATGATATAGCAATTCCACTTCTGCGTATATGTCCTAAGGAAATAAAATCAGTATCTTGAAGACATATTTGCACTCCCATGTTCATTTCAGCATTATTCACAATAGTCAAGACATGCAACCAAACTAAATGTCTGTCAATGGATGAATGCATAAATAAAATGTAACACACACACACTAAAACAGTTTTCAATTTTAAAAAAAGAATAAAATTCTGCCACAGACATTATGTACTTTGAGGACATCTCCTAAATGAAGTAAGACACATGCAGAAACACAAATACTGCATGATCTCATTTGTATGTGGAATCTAAAAATGTCAAATTCATAGAAACAAAGAGTAGAATATTGTTTACCAGCAGTTGATGGGAGAGGGATATGGCTAGAGGTTGGTCAAGGGGTACAAAATTTCAATTATGTGAGGCAAATAAATTCTGGATAGATAATGTACAACAATGTGTTATAGTTAACAATATTGTATCATATATTTGAAATTTGTTAAGAGGGTAGATCTTAAGTGTTCTCACCACACATACAAAAAATGTAGCTCTGTGAAGCGATGGCTAGGTTAATTAGCTTAATTGTGGGGAATATTTCACAATGTATACAAATATCAAATCATCATGTACACCTTACATATATACATTTTAAAATTGTCAAGTATACCTTAATAAAGTTAAAAAATAAGATAAACAAAGAAATGTATTCATTGACCAATTATTAAGTAGATTCTATGATCAATTATCAACATATATTTTACCAATATATGATTTATGAGATCTTGAGACAATTCCATAAAAAAGATTCCTGTTTTATATAGTTGTATACTATGCTTATCATTTTATGGTTTTGTAAAACCACACTTCCAGAAATCTTCAACCCATACTGCATGCTTTTATTGTTTTCATTCATATTTTTTTAAAAAAATTATAAATCTATGATTAGCATGTAAATCAGAAACAAAATCAATACACCATTGTTAGGTCTTTTTTAATTTTAATTCTGTTTCAGCAAGAGAAATTTGTCAAAATGAACATGATTCTCTTTCAACAATGACAGCTAATTACAAGCAGTGAAACATTAATATCAAATATTCAAAGGAGACTTCTCACAGCTGCCAAGTGAATCTCCTCTAAACCTCAGTGCTGTTCACGTTACTCTCTTACTCAATACCATCATTTGCTCCCCTGCTCACCAAATTAATTACAATTGATGCATTTGGTATTCAAGGCTGGATGCAGTGTGTCCTCATATCTGTTCTTCCAGTTTTTTCTATCATAGTCCCTTTAAATTGTAGTATACTTTTCAGCTAAACTAATACGCTTATCGACTATACTATATAAACACTCTGGATTTTCTGAAATTTGAGTCTCTATAGTTTGTTCTATCTTTCAGTTGGAACTTCTCTTGCCATCATTAACTGCCAATAGAAAAAAGTCATACAGACAGTACTGATAACCGCCTTACAACTGTCACTGAAATGATTTTCACCAATACCATTCCCTGTGCTAGTTATCGGGTTCCTACCGCATATTCAGGACTCAGTTGTCACCCTCTCTAAGAGTCTCCCCTGATAATTTCATCTAGACAACCTGCTCATATATTATTTTGTTTTAGTATATACTTTTTTTAAACAAAATTAGCCTCTACATATATGAAGTTTTGTATCCTGGTATAGACACTGTCCTAACAACCAAATTTAACTTTAATGGCATAACAGAACCAAGGTTAGTTTCTTGCTTTTTTCCCCCTTGTTGTTATTTTATTTTATAAATAGTAGTTGGTATCTGCTAATCCAAAACTCCTAATTTATCCCTCTGCCAACCCCTTTACCCTTTGGTAACCATAAATTTGTTCTTTATGTCAGTGAGTCTGTTTCTGTTTTGTAAATGAGTTCATTTGTGTCATATTTTAGATTCCACATATAAGTAATACCATATGATATTTTTCTTTGTCTGTCTGACTTAATTCACTTACTATGATAATCTCTAGGTCCATCCATGTTGCTGCAAATGGCATTATTTCATTATTTTTTATTAATGTTGAGAAATATTCCATTGTATCTATATGCCACATCTTCTTTATCCCTTCATTTATCAATAGACATTTAGGTTCCTTCCATGTCTTGGCTATTGTAAATAATGATGTTATGAATATTGGGGTGCACGTATCTTTTTGAATTAGAGTTTTCTCTGTATATATGCCCAGTAGTGGGATTTTTGGATCATATGGCAACTCTATTTTTAACTTCTTAGGGAACATCCATACTGTTTTCCATAGTGGCTGCAACAATTTACATTCCCACCAACAGAGTAGGAGGATTCCCTTTTTTTTTTTTTAATTTATTTTAACATCTTTATTGGAGTATAATTGCTTTACAATGGTGTGTTAGTTTCTGCTTTATAACAAAATGAATCAGCTACATGTATACATATATCCCCATATCTCCTCCCTCTTGCGTCTCCCTCCCACCTCCCTATCCCACCCCTCTAGGTGGTCACAAAGCACCAAGCTGATCTCCCTGTGCTATGCGGCTACTTCTCACTAGCTATATATTTTACATTTGGTAGTGTATATATGTCCATGACATTCTCTCACTTTGTCCCAGCTTACCCTTCCCCCTCCCCGTGTTTTAAGTCCATTCTCTATGTCTGCGTCTTTATTCCTGTACTGCCCCTAGGTGCTTTCATTTCTTTTATGGCTGAGTAATATTCCATTGTAATATGTGCCACATCTTCTTTATCCATTCATCTGTCAATGGACATGTAATTTTTTTGTTCTAGTTCTGTGAAAAATGCCATTAGTAGTTTGATAGGAATTGCATAGAATCTGTAGATTGCCTTGGGTAGTATAATCATTTTCACAATGTTGAATCTTCCAATCCAAAAACATGGTATATCTCTCCATCTCTTTGTATCATCTTTAATTTCTTTCATCAGTGTCTTATAGTTTTCTTCATACAGGTCTTTTGTCTCCTTAGGTAGGTTTATTCCTAGGTATTTTATTCTTTTTGTTGTAATGGTAATTGGGAGTGTTTCCTTAATTCCTCTTTCAGATTTTTCATCATTAATGTATAGGAATGCAAGAGATTTCTGTGCATCGATTTTGTAACCTGTTACTTTACCAAATTCTTTGGTTAGCTCTAGTAGTTTTCTGTTAGCATCTTTAAAATTCTCTATGTATAGTATCATGTCATCTGCCAACAGTGACAGTTTTACTTCTTCTTTTCCAATTTGGATTCCTTTTATTTTGTTTCATTCTCTTATTGCTGTGGCTAAGACTTCCAAAACTATGTTGAATAATAGCGGTGAGAGTGGGCAACCTTGTCTTATTCCTGATCTTAGTGGAAATGGTTTGTTTTTCACCACTGAGAATGATGTTGGCTGTGTGTTTGTCGTATATGGCCTATACTGTGTTGAGGTAACTTCCTTCTATGTCTGCTTTCTGGAGGGTTTTTATCATAAATTTGTGTTGAATTAAGTCAATAGCTTTTTATGCATCTATTGAGATTATCAACTGGTTTTCATCCTTCAATTTGTCAATATGGTGTATCACATTGATTGATTTGTGTATGTTGAAGAATCCTTGCATTCCTGGGATAAACCCCACTTGATCATGGTGTATGATCCTTTTAATGTGCTGTCGGATTCTGTTTGCTGGTATTTTTTTGAGGATTTTTGCATGAATGTTCATCAGTGATATTGGCCTGTAGTTTTCTTTTTTTGTGACATCTTTGTCTGCTTTTGGTATCAGGAGACAGTGGCCCTGTACAATGAGTTTGGCAGTGCTCCTTGCTCTGCTATATTTTGGAAAAGTTTGAGAAGGATAGGTGTTGACTCTTCTCTAAGTATTTGATAGAATTTGCCTGTGAAGCCATCTGGTCTTGGGCTTTTGTATGTTGGAAGATTTTTAATCACAGTTTCAATTTCAGTGCTTGAGATTGGTCTGTTTATATTTTCTGTTTCTTCTGGGTTCAGTCTCAGAAGGTGGTGCTTTTCTAAGAATTTGTCTGTTTCTTCCAGGTTGTCCATTTTATTGACATATAGTTGCTTATAGTAATCTCTCATGATCCTTTGTATTTCTGCAGTGTCACTTCTCCTTTTTCATTTCTAATTGTGTGGATTTGAGAGTCTTTTCCCTGTTTTTCTTGATGAGTCTGCCTAATGGTTTATCATTTTTTTTTTATCTTCTCAAAGAACCAGCTTTTAGTTTTATTGATCTTCACTATTGTTTTCTTCATTTCTTATTCATTTATTTCTGATCTGATCTTTATGATTACTTTCCTTCTGCTAACTTTGGAGGTTTTTTTTGTTCTTCTTTCTCTAATTGTATTAGGTGTATGGTTAGCTTGTTTGAGACTTTTCTTCTTTCATGAGGTAGGACTGTATTCCTATAAACTTCCCTCGTAGAACTGTATTGCTGCATCCCATAGGTTTTGGGGCATCGTGTTTTCATTCTCATTTCTTTCTAGGTATTTTTTGATTTCCTCTTTGATTTCCTCAGTGATCTCTTGATTTTTAGTAGCATATTGTTTAGCCTCCATGTGTTTATACTTTTTACAGGTTTTTTTTCCCCTGTAACTGATAGCTAGTCTCATAGCATTGTGGTCACAAAAGTTACTTGATATGGTTTCAATCTTCTTAGATTTACCAAGGCTTGATTTGTGACCCAAGATATGATCTATCCTGGAGAACGTTCCATGAGCACTTGAGAAAAGAATGTATTCTGTTGTTTTTGGATGGAATGCCCTCTAAATATTAAGTAACTCCATCTTGTTTAATGTGTCATTTGAAGCTTGTGTTTCCTTATTTATTTTCATTTTGGATGATCTGTCCATTGGTGAAAGTGGGGTGTTAAAGTCCCCTGCTATGATTGTTTCACTGTCGATGTCCCCTTTTATGGCTGTTAGCATTTCCCTTATGTATTGAGGTGTTCCTGTGTTGGATGCATAATTATTTACAATTGTTAGATCTTCTTCCTGGACTGATACCTTGATCATTATGTGTTGTCCTTCTTTGTCTGTTGTAACAGTCTTTATTTTAAAGTCTATTTTGTCTGATATGAGAATTGCTACTCCGGCTTTCCTTTGATTTCCATATGCATGGAATATCTTTTTCCATCCCCTCACGTTCAGTCTGTATGTGTCCCTAGGTCTGAAGTGGTCTCTGGTAGACAGCATATATATGGTCTTGTTTTTGTATCCATTCAGCCTGTCTATGTCTTTTGGTTGGAGCATTTAATCCATTTACATTTAAGGTAATTATTGATATGTATTTCCTATTACCATTTTCTTAATTGTTTTGTTATTGTAGGTCTTTTCCTTCTCTTTTGTTTCCTGCCTAGAGAAGTTTCTTTAGCAATTGTTATATAGCTGGTTTGGTGGTGCTGAATTCTCTTAACTTTTGCTTCTCCCTAAAGGTTTTAGTTTCTCCCTCGAATCTGAATGAGAACCCTGCTGGGTAGGGTAATCTTGGTGGTAGGTTTTTCCCTTTCATCACTTTAAATATGTCCTTCCACACCCTTCTGGCTTGCAGAGTTTCTGCTGAAAGATCAGCTGTTAACCTTATGGGGATTCCCTTGTATGTTATTTGTTGCTTTTCCCTTGTTGCTTTTAATATTTTTTTTTTTTTGTATTTAATTTTTGATGGTTTGACTAAAATATGTCTTGTAGTGTTTCTTCTTGGATTTATCCTGTATGGGAATCTCTGTGCTTCTTGGACTTGATTATTTCCTTTCCCATATTAGGGAAGTTTTCAACTATAATCTCTTCAGATATTTTCTCATGCCCTTTATTTTTCTCTTCTTCTGGGACCCCTATCATTCCAATGTTGGTGCCTTTAATGTTGTCCCAGAGGTCTCTGAGATTTTCCTCAATTCTTTTCATTCTTTTTTCTTTATTATGCTTTGTGGTAGTTATTTCCACTATTTTATCTTCCAGGTCACTTATCCATTCTTCTTCCTCAGTTATTCTGCTATTGATTCCTTCCAGAGAATTTTTAATTTCTTTTATTGTGTTGTTCATCATTGTTCATTTGCTGTTTAGTTCTTCTAGGTCCTTTTAAATGTTTCTTTTATTCTCTCCATTCTATTTCCGAGATTTTGGATCATCTTTACTATCATTACACTGAATTCTTTTTCAGGTAGACTGCCTATTTCCTCTTCATTAGTTTGGTCTGGTGGTTTTTTATCTTGCTCCTTCACCTGCTGTATATTTCTCTGTCTTCTCATTTTCCTTAACTTACTGTGTTTGGGGTCTCCTTTTTGATGGTTGCAGGTTCGTAGTTCCTGGTATTTTTTGGTGTCTGCCCCCAGTGGGTAAGGTTGGTTCAGTGGGTTGTGTAAGCTTTCTGGTGGAGGGGAATGGTACCTGTGTTCTGGAGGATGAGGCTGGATCTTGTGCTTCTGGTGGGCATGACTGCGTCTGGTGGTTTGTTTTAGGGTGTCTGTGAACTTTTGATGATTTTAAGCAGCCTCTCTGCTAATAAGTGGGGTTGTGTTTCTGTCTTTCTAGGTGTTTGGCATGGTGTGCCCAGCACTGGAGCTTGCTGGTCGTTGAGTGAAGATGGGTCTTAGCACTGAGGCTGAGATCTCTGGAAGAGCTCTCGCTGATTGATATTACGAGGGGCTGGGAGGTCTCTGGTGCACCAATGTCCTGAACTTGGCTCTCCCACCTCAGAGGCTCAGGTCTGACACCTGGCCAGAGCACCACCACCCTGTCAGCCTCACGGTCACTAGGAGACAGCTAAATATGCAAGTATCTCTATGGCTTCTTAAGTGATGGGCAAGATGTGATGCATGAAAGACACCAACTCTAGTCTCACAGCTTACTTCTGTGATCTTGGACTAGGCAGTTAACTTCTCTATGCCTCAGATTTCCATTCTATTCTTGGAGCAGACAGTTAACTTCTCTGTGCCTCAGATTTCCTTTCGTGCAGCAGCTCCTTGCCCCATATCCCCAGTCAGGTGCGAGGGAAGGGCTGTCACTCACAGGCTGTGCAGGGAGGAAGCCCACGCAGCTGGCTCAGGATGCTGGCACTGAGGATTCCCTTTTTTCTACACCCTCTCCAGCATTTGTTATTTGTAGACTTTTTAATTATGGCCATTCTGACTGCTGTGAGGTACCTCCCTGTAGTTTTGAGTTGTATTTCTCTAATAATTAGTGATGCTGAACATCTTTTCATGTGCTATTTGCCATCTGTACGTCTTCTTTGGAGAAATGTCTACTTAGGTCTTCTGCCCATTTTTCGATTGGGTTGTTTGTGTTTTGTTTTTTGTTATTGAGTTGTATGAGCTGTTTGTATATTTTGGAAATTAAGCCTTTGTTGGTCGCATCATTTGCAAATATTTTCTGCCAGTCCTTATGCTCTTTTTTCATTTTGTTTCTGGTTTCCTTTGCTGTGCAAAAGCTTACATAAGTTTCATTAGGTCCCATTTGTTTATCTTTGTTTTTATTTCTATTGCCTTGGGAGACTGACCTAAGAAAACACTGCCATGATTTATGTCAGAGAATGTTTTGCCTATCTTCTCTTCTGGAAGTTTTATGGTGTCATGTCTTATATTTAAGTCTTTAAGCCATTTTGAGTTTATTTTTGTATATAGTGTAAGGGAGTGTTCTAACTTCATTGATTTGCATGCAGTTGTCCAGCTTTCCCAACACCACTTGCTGAAGAGACTGTCTGTTCTCCATTGTATATTCTTGCCTCTTTTGTGAAGATTAATTGACCACAGGTGTGTGGGTTTATTTCTGGGCTCTGTCTTCTGTTCCACTGCTCCACATACATGTTTTTGTGCCAATGCCATGTTGTTTTGATTATTGTAGCTTTGTAGTATTGTCTGAAGGCTGGGAAGGTTATGCCTCCAGCTTTGTTCTTTTTCCTTGGGATTACTTAGGCAACTCTGGATCTTTTATGGATCCATATTATTTTAGGATTACTTTTTCTAGGATTATTTGTCATGAGTAATTGATAGGGATTGCATTAAATCTGTAGATTGCTTTGGGTAGTAGCTCATATATTTTTTATCATGGTTAACTATATTATTTAATTCATAAGATTTATCACAACCTGAAAGCAATTTGTACATGTATTTATTCATATGTAGGCATTCAAAGCTTATTAATTAAGTAAATGGGGAAAATGGCCATTATGATATTATTGTAAATAGTGTGCAATAAGGAGTCTTCAAGCCTATATAAGGAGGAGAAATATTGGAGAAATTCTCAGAGATAATAGGCCTTGAAATTGGCCTCAAAGGTGAGTAAAATCTTTCCATGTAGATAATAATTATATATTTTAAAATATGATTTGTATTGGCACTGACTTTACGTGTACAGCCTGTGATGCAATGATACTTCCACATTTTATTTGTATTTCTTGATCACTTCTCAATAAATATTTTTATAAATGTTTCTTGTAAATTCTCAATTAATTTGCAAATATCAAATCCACTTTAGGTGTATTAATCCTATTGTAATAAAGTAATTCAGTATCACCATAAATTTACTTTTCATTTTAAACCTGTCCAGCTATTTAAATTTTTTTATCTTCCATCTATAATTTAAACATTTTAATATATTCTTAAATATTTAACATTAAAAGAATAGAGAGCATATAGATTTTTAATTAAAAATTGAATTACTGAAGTCATTATCAAATTGAGAAGCAGTAATTCTCTTATTTCATGTCTTCTTCTATTCCTAATGGTCTGCTTTTTTATCTCTAGCTTTGATGATCACCTGAAGTCATTGCCACTTTTTTTCCCCTACTATGTGATTACTTCAGACAAACTGAAGTTCTAAGAGAATAATCTGTTTTCTTCTCTTCCTCCCCATTCCCTCACCCTTATACAGTTTCTTCAATGTCTAAGATGAGAGGTCAATATCATTTCTAAATCTAAGGTCATTCATTCTATTCCACATAGCAGGGCTTCTTTTATTTTGTCTGTGGCCATTACTTTTCTCAGTATCAAGTTAAAGAAACAGATAGATAATGCTTCTATCACATTTTTATTCATTTTGAACCCTTCACACAGTTCCTAGCACATTCTTATCACAGCCTTTGACTGTCAAGGTTTTCCATCACTATGTTCAGATTTTTTTAAAATTAGTTTTGCTCTGTATCAATCTTGACAAAGATCCTTCAAATTAAAGTTTCTTTTGAGGTAACATATAGGATTGCACATGCTAGGTGATGTGTATGAGTTATTTTCTGCAACAGACACACATACAAACAAACACACACACACACACATTGATTTTATTTTTTTCAAGAAATTAGAAAAATGAAGAACATAAATCTTATTCTCCCCAAAGTAGTATTTCCAAGACATCAATTTCTGGTGTTGTAGCCTTACATTTTAAAAGTAAGAATGGTTTTCAAGAGCAAAATAATTGGCAAGAGAAAGAATGAATATTGGAGATTATGTAACAGAAAGAATGGCTTATCTTGTGTGGAATTCAACCTCAAAATGATTTAGACATTAGCCGAAATATTACTTTATTTATCCATGTCCCTGGTCATTCTTGTTATTTTCCTCAATGCTTTCTTTTCATCTCTTTTTAAAAGTGTTTTTTCTCCCTATTCTTTCTATTTTCTCTTAAAACTAAATGTGGTTTGGAATTTATTTTCAGGACAAGTAAGAGCCAGTAGATATGTGTAGGTTCTGAAAGAAGTTGTGAAATAATGAAATTATATATTTGGCATTTATGTTGAATTTAAAGGTGTAGGTAAATCCGCAAATGCAATCATGTATTAATCTCACTTTTTTCTCTGCACAATTCTATTATCACCATCAAAATGTAATATAAACTCAGTAAACATCAGTAACATTTCAGGGCACATAAACTATTACTACCTTTGTGTCACCCAGCTACATAACCAAAATTTCCCAAACCACACATATTTACCTCATCTTATACTTCCCTGACTACTGGGAATTTTCAGCATGTTTCTTCCTTGTTTTTAAGAACACGCATATGTCCTGCCCAATGGCTGGTTTTGCTCTCCTAATGCCCCTCTGCTGAGTACCAGCTTCTCCAACTGGTATTCATCCATGGCTTCTATCACTATTATCCTCCTGGAATACTTATTGCTGTGGGTCTCCCAAAGTTGTGACATTCAAAATGTGACAAAAATACTGCTTTCTCTCCAACTGTCATAGATGACAGAGAACTTCACACTTTTGTATCAGAAATGAGGAGATTCCTTTTCTCCCTGTAGCCTTTTATCATTTTTGCACATCTTTGGAAAAGCACCATTTGTGTGCCAAGAATTACAGTTGCCTGAAGGGAAGTAGCTGCTTTTTTGGTTTTCCTATAACCATTCAGTCAAGGACTTCAAACAGCATTCTATGGCTCTACCTAAGTGATAACACCCTTGACTCCCATCCCTTGTTGCCTCCACCCAGTGTCTTACATGCATATCACAAATCTTATCACAGTGTTTGTCTGTTAGTTGAAAATTAAAGGAAACAAACAATAAATTAAAAATACAAATATACACTTCATAATTATCATCTCATACAAAAGACACCAAAAAAAAAAAAAAGTTACCAACACTACCAAAGTTA
>NW_020185316.1:1583277-1589546 GCF_003031525.2 Neophocaena asiaeorientalis asiaeorientalis | reverse complement strand
CCCCCGCAACAGAAAGCCATTTTTATTTAAACAATACCTGGAATCTCTTGCTTTCATAGAGAAATCTCCCCCCCACACACACACCCAAATTGGTCATTAAATAAAACTCCCTGATAAGCTACAGGGGCTGTGATTCAGTCTGGAGTTTTGGGCTCCAGGACTTGATTTAGGAGCATATGGAATTAGTTCGCAACTAAAAGAGACTGAGTAGAAACTAAGGATTAATTTCTGAGACTGAGTAGAAACTAAGGATTAATTTCTAAGTCAGGTTGGTGTTAACAGTCGTGAGACAGTTAGGAAAAACCGTTTTAATATTCTACCTGAGAACAAAGGAATAAAGGAATTGGGGAGAGAAACCTGAATCCAGAGGAAGAAAGGAAAAGATCAGCAAAATACACCAATGATGAAATTCAAGACATATTTTGCATCTATTTGAGTGTGTATTTGTGTGTGTGTATGTGTGTGTATGTGTTAGGGGACAGGGTATATCATCAAAAAATAAATTATATAGCGAATATTTACATTTGTTTCAAAACAATAAAATCATCAAAATAAAAGTATTCTCAGAAAGGTTTTAAGAAAATAGATTTGCTCATAACAAACTGACATCTAGAAATCATTAACAGTATGCCATGAAGAAAATTTTAAAAAACACACAAGTGAATTGGAAAAAATTGCTATATAAATGCAAGAAAATGACATTTAATTATGAAAATTTCTTATAATTTACTAAAACCTGCACAAACAATATCCCCAGTGTGGGGGGAAATGGGCAAGAACAAGACTAGGTAATTTATAGAAGTACTAGAAAGTCTAAAGTTCTATATTCACATATTTTTAATATTATTAATGAGAAATTCAAGTTAAGGCAATGAAATATCAAGTTTTTTAATGTCAATTAGTTGATTTTAAAAAAAGATACTATTTCTTAATTTTGGACATTTTCAGATTTATGTAAATAAAATATTAAATATAATTTGAATTTATTAAAATATGTATTAAAGAATATATACAACTAAAGAAACAGAGAATATATAACCTTTCCTCTTTTATTTTAATGTTTTCTAAAATAGCTATAATGTTTCTATAAAATAGCTATAATGAACATATACTTAGTAATCAGAAAATTAATGTAAGAAAACAATATATATATTTAATTTTAAAACATATTTGTTAATTTTGAAAATTAGTTATTCAAGAAAATATCACATATTCTAGTTATTCCTGAGTTTAGATTGTAGCCTAGAAATATCTGATACGTGTATTGTCTTTTTGACAAATTATAAAACACCACAATATCAGTTTTAACTTTTTATCTTGTAATGTTGTGATGTATCTTCCTTTTCCTTTTCTTTTTGATTTTTGGTTTTGTTTGAGACATTAAGACATCATATTTTCATTAATAACATTATGTATATTAAGACTACATTGCATTTGATTACTTTTTGTATTATTTATTCCTCCTATACTCTTTTCTCATGTTCAGACTGCTATAACAAAATACCATTGACTGCATGGTTTAAACAGGAATTTAAATCTTACCATTCTGGAGGCCAGGAAGTCCAAGATCAAGGAGCTGGCCTATTTGGTCCCTGGTGAGGGACTTCTTCCTGGTTTATAGACTGCCACCTTCTTGCTGTGTCCTTACATGGCTGAGAAAGAGAGAGAGAAAGAGAAAATGAGAGAGAGAGCTCTAAACTCTCTTCCTCTTCTTAAAAGAACACTAATCCCATCACGAGGGCCCAACTTTCATGACCTCATTTAAACCTAATTCATTCCAAAGTCCTCACTTCCAAATACCATCACACTGGGGGTTAGGGCTTCAACATATGAATTTTCAGGGAACACAAATATTCGTCTATAAAACGTGGAAAATAATTTTTCCAAAGTCTTTATATAATCCTAGGTTTCTGAACACTATGAATTACTCTGCTTGCTTTCTCTGATTAGGTATTGATCTATATAAAACTACTTCTGAATTTGCTAAATATTTCACCTACAACTATGGGGTATCTTAATCTATTCTAATTATACTTTTTCAATTCTTCTCTCAACTGATGAGAAAAAAATTTGGTAAACTACAATTTGAATCTTCCTAAAATGAGAATCTGAGTTAAGAATTAAGAAAAAATAGTTATATTAACTATATTAACCTACTGGACTACAAGGCATTTAAGAGCAGGGATTTTTAATGAAATATTATTCAGCCACAACAAGAGAAGAAAGTCCTGTCATTTTGCTACAAAGTGGATGAACCTTGAGTGTATTATGGTAAGTGAAATAAATCAGATGAAAAAGACAAATACTGCATGATCTCACTGTTATATGCAGAATCTAAAAGCAAACAAACAAACAAAAAACTGAAAAAAAAAGCAGGATTTGTTTCCCTGGACTCTGATGACACAAAGGTCAGTGGCTGGCACTGACTATTTCCTTGATTGATTTGTTAACTACCTCAAAACTGGGTGTTTCAGCAATACTGTCAAAGCAATTGCATCATCTAAGGAATCACTGCACTTTAATGGAAGAGGAAAAAAAGAAAAGAGAGAATTGTGAGGGCAGTTCATACATAATTAAAAATTAGTATTATAAGGCCCATTTTGGTAGTGAAAAACTTTATAAAAGTTAAATTGAATTGAAATACATGTCCAGAAAATGTGAAAGACATTCCTCACAATTCAAATATAACTGGAACAGTAAGTGTCTGATGCCTATCCCCATGCTTATTACAATAATATCAATAAAAATTCTAATAATATTAGGCAACATTGAATGTTTTTTTATGGGCCAGGTATTACCCTGTGCTCTTTATATATATTAATTAATTCATTGATTCATTCTCATAATAACCTAGGATATCAAAAGATCTTTTTTTTTTTTTTTTTTGGGGGTACGTGGGCCTCTCACTGTTGTGCCCTCTCCCGTTGGGGAGCACAGGCACTGGACGCACAGGTTCAGTGGCCATGGCTCATCGGCCCAGCCGCTCCGCGGCATGCGGGATCCCCCCAGACCGGGGCACGAACCCGCGTCCCCTGCATTGGCAGGTGGACTCTCAACCACTGCGCCACCAGGGAAGCCCTAAAAGATCTTTCATTTGGTCCATATTTCATCCTGTTCTTATACAAATATGTTTTTCTTCAAAATTATGTTTTATTCTCATCCCTATTAATGGAAAAAATAGATATGTTACAATTCATAAAAACATAAATATTTTCAGTAACTCAGTAATTAGGTAATGCTGAAATTTCTATCATTTTTTTCCCAGAAATTTACTTGGACATTAGATTTATCCAATCTTTCCAATATGTTTCTCTTTTTTACCACTTTGAGATACTACAACACTGTTCCTGGATTTGGATGTACATGTTTCTATGAAAGAGTTTCTAGTTCTCTTGCAGAATTGGAGTACAAAATACTGATTTAAAAAAAAATTCTGATACTTTTCAATGTTTTCAAAAATACCAGTGTAATAATTACAAATTAAAATGTTACCTAGACAGAGCCCTCAAAATTTTTCTAAAAGAAAAATATAATCTAAATAGTTATCTTTTTAGGGAACAAACTTCCTCATTTTTATCAATACCATTTTCCTCTCTTCTACACATTACTTTTTGGTTAATGATTTGTGGTTCCATTTGATATCATTGGAAAATACATAGATAATTTTCAATCATCATGACAGATATAATATAAAAAAGTTACTTACCATATGTTTCATGGTTATCTGTTGCAAAATTCAGTGTCCGTTGAGATCTGCACACAATGAATAAATGAGAAGACTCGTAAGTACCCATGTGTATACTGCACTAAGTACCCATGTGTATACTGTCTCCTAGTTTCTGTAGATTCTTCTGCTTTTGGACAGTCTACAGAAATGGAGCAGAACCCACACAAAATTTGTGTGTACGTCAGAAATGATGATGCCAAATACACACCAAGAAGGAGTGGAAAGTTTATTAGAAGTATACCTCAAAGTTATTGCAGGTTTGGTTCCAGACCACTGCAACAAAGCAAGTCACACAAATTTTTTGTCTTCCCAGTGCATATAAGTTTACACTATACTGTAGTCTAATAACTTAATAGCATTAATTCTCAAAAACAATGTACCTACCTTAATTTTAACATACTTTATTGGTAAAAAATGCTAACCATCATCTGAGCCTTCAGCAAGTCATAATCGTTTTGCTGGTAGAACATCCTGCCCATGTTGATGGCTGCGGACTGATCAGGGTGGTGGTGCTGAAGGCTGGGGTGACTGTGCTAATTTCTTAAAATCAGGTAACAGTGAAGTTTGCCCTCCCTATTGACCCTTTTACTTGAACACTCAGAGGTCACTGTAGGGTTATTAATCAGCCTAATTCCATTATTGTTGTGTCTTAGGGAATAGGGAGGCCTGAGGATAGGGAGAAAGGTAGGGGAATGGCCATTTGGTGGAGCCGTTAGAACACAAACAACATTTATCAATTAAGATCACTATCTTTTATGGGTGCAGTTTGCATCCCAAAGCAATTACAATAGTGACATCAAAAATCACTGCTCACAGATCACCATAACAAAGTAATAATATTGAAGAAGTTTGAAATATTGTGAGAACACCAACACGTGACACAGAGACACAAAATGATCAAATGCTGTTGGAAAAATAGTGCCCATAGACTTGCTTGGGGCAGGGATGTCACAAACCTTCAATTTGTAAAACACTTAATCTGCAAAGTGCAATAAAACGAGGTATGCCTGTAGTTGCAAAATAAGTGTTTCAGAGAACAGAGTAGTCCTCCCAAGTTGGTCTCAAATGGTTTGAGAGAGCAGGGAAAGGAAATTGGCTTGGGGGTTTTATTGTGATGTGGGGTAGGGCCACGTTTCCAACTGTGGGCAGAGGATTGCGGGTGTGACATCCCTGCCAGGGCTGAGAGAGGGAGCATGTAGACTTTGTTCTCTGCTTGTGCAAATGTGGAGCAGAGGAGGGGAAGAGGGATGGCAAAGCTTGAAATCTGACAACATTCAAACATTAAAAACTGATGTCTGACTCTGTTACATTTGTTATGCAGTTATTTTTCTCCAAGTACTGTCAGATTTGTTATTAACAGAGGAAATCTATCAATCTTTATATATTTGCTTTAATAAAATAAGAAAACTGTATAGATAAATCAAACCTGTCAGCGTCCTCATTTCAAACTACTCATTGCCACTTTGAGATCTGTGTATTATTGGTGTGAGAGTTATGTCAGTAGATATTTTAATAAAGGGGATATCCTTGAGTAAAGAAATTTAATCTGTAAAATGAAGATTATGAAGATAAAGTAGAAGGTTTAAACAATGGAGAGTGACAAGGCATTAAATAGGTGATAAAAAATAAATTTCCTCAACAAATGGAGTAAGTAGAGTACTAGGGTTTAAAATGTAAATGTTATTACAATAGCAAAATAGATGAGAAATACAAATGTAAATCATGTAAAAATGTATAATAAAAACCATCATAGTTTCATAAGTTGAAAATCTTAAAGAGATATGTTTTTCTGGGCTGATGGAAATAAGAGCTAGATAAAATGTAAAACAGAAGCAGAAAGAAGGATATGGCTTCATTATAAATGTTGATGTGATTCAATTCCAAAAAATGTATTTTCAATAAATGGGAAATCTAGACTCATGAAAAGAGAGTGAAAACCTGTTTAAAATGATTCATGGATATAAGGTTAAGGACACAAGGTAGGAAGATGTAGAAAGAGAGAGTGTCATGGAGACATTTTTTGAAAAGTTAGGAGAACTGGCTACTAGTGTCAGAGGGCTTGGCAACCAACTAGTGTTTTGTCTGGACACTTAACTTTTCTGAATATAAAATACCTTATTTGATATTAGAGAACGAGACTTATAGATCTCTTGAAACTTTTCAGTCTATCTTTCTGATTCTTGCTATATATCTATGAAAAAATTGTAATACTACTGAGCAATAAAAAGGGAATGAAATATTAACACATGGATAAATCTCAAAACATCATGCTAAGAGAGAGAGGCCAGACACAAAATATTATTATTGTATGACCCATTTAAATGAAATTTCTTATTTTATAATTTGTATTGGCGTATAGTTGATTTATAATGTATTAGCTTCAGGTGTACTGCAAAGTGAATCAGTTATACATATATATATATATATATATATATATATGTATATATATATATATATACATCCACTCTTTTTTAGATTCTTTTCCCATATAGGCCATTACAGAGTATTGAGCAAAGTTCCCTGTGCTATACAGTAGGTCCCA
>NW_020185316.1:1560379-1583235 GCF_003031525.2 Neophocaena asiaeorientalis asiaeorientalis | reverse complement strand
ATATATATGTATATATATATATATACATCCACTCTTTTTTAGATTATTTTCCCATATAAGCCACTAGAGAGTATTGAGTAGAGTTCCCTGTGCTATACAGTAGGTCCTTATTAGTTATCTATTTTATATATAGTAGTGTGTATACATCAATCCCAATCTTCCAATTTATCCCTCCCCCTCCCATTCTCCCCTAGTCACCATAAGAGTCACCATCTGTGACTCTATTCCTGTTTTGTGAATAAGTTCATTTGATCTTTATGATGCAACTCCTAGAGTAATGAAAATGAAAACAAAACTAAACAAATGGGACCTAATTAAACTTAAAAGCTTTTACACAGCAAAGGAAACCATAAAAAACCCGAAAAGATAACACACAGAATGGGAGAAAACATTTGCAAATGAAGCAACTGGCAAGGGATTAATTAATTTGTATATTAATTACTAATATACAAACAGCTCACGCAGCTCAATATCAAAAACGAAACAACCCAATCAAAAAATGGGCAGAAGATCTAAGTAGACATTTCTCCAAGGAAGACATACAGATGGTCAAAAAGCACACAAAAAGATGCTAAACATCACTACTTATTAGAGATGCAAGTCAAAATACAGTGAGGTATCACCTCACATGAGTCAGAATGGCCATGATCAAGAAATCTACAAACAATAAATGCTGGAGAGGGTGTGGAGAAAAGGGAACCCTCTTGTACTGTTGGTGGGAATGTAAATTGATATAGCCAGTATGGAGAACAGTAGGGAGGTTCTCAAAAAACTAAAAATAGAACTAACATATGATCCAGCAATCCCACTCCTGGGCATATATCTGGAGAAAACCATAATTTGAAATGATACATGCACCCCAATTTTCATTGCAGCACTATTTACAATAGCCAGGACATGGAAGCAACCTAAATGTCCATAGACAAAGGAATGGATAAAGAAGATGTGGTACATATATATAATGGAATATTACTCAGCCATAAAAAGAAACGAGATTGAGCTATTTGTAATGAGGTGGATAGACCTATAGTCTGTCATACAGAGTGAAATAAGTCAGAAAGAGAAAGACAAATACCATATGCTTAACACATATATATGGAATTTAAGAAAAAAAATGTCATGAAGAACCTAGGGGTAAGACAGGAATAAAGACACAGACCTACTGGAGAACGGACTTGAGGATATGGGGAGGGGGAAGGGTGAGCTGTGACAAAGCGAGAGAGAGGCATGGACATATATACACTACCAAACGTAAGGTAGATAGCTAGTGGGAAGCAGCCGCATAGCACAGGGAGATCAGCTCGGTGCTTTGTGACTGCCTGGAGGGGTGGGATAGGGAGGATGGGAGGGAGGGAGACGCAAGAGGGAAGAGATATGGGAACATATGTATATGTATAACTGATTCACTTTGTTATAAGGCAGAAACTAGCACACCATTGTAAAACAATTATACCACAATAAAGATGTTAAAAAAAAAAAAAAAAAGCATGGGGGAACAAGCGAAAAGGAGAGAACAATAACAAAATGTAACAAATAAAATAAAATTAGAAAAATAAAAGATTTATTAGGAAAACTATAAATGAATCAACAGCAATGAATCAACAAGGTAAAACAGAACCGCAGTCTAAAAGAGGTAATAAGAGAAAAAAAAAGCCTTGGCTATGCGCAGTTTAGCGGGGCGGTGGGTGATGTTTGAGCGTGGTGTGGGGTCTATGCTCAGGACCCACACAGCTGGAAAAGGCCTTGAGGACGGGGCATAGGCGGGGCGACGTTCCAGCATGGGGTGGGGCCTCCACTTAGGACTTGCGTGGAAGGTGAGTGGCAGCATGTAGAAAGGAGGGCCTCTGGAGTGTGGAGTTCTGGAGTTTGGAGGTAAGGCCCTGGATGAGGATGTGTTGGTGGGGTTTAGGCCCAGTACATTGGAGGGGGTCTAAGAGGGGGTCTCCAAGTGTAGAGGTAGGGCCCTGGGTGGGGGTGTAGGGGCGGGGCTTGGGCTCTGCTGGGCAGGAGGGAGGCTCTGAGGGCAGAGGATAAGGCCCGGGAGCCCCACAAGCTCCCCAGTGCCTAGGTGGACAGTGAAAGCACTGGCCGCATTCCCTTCCGTTCCTCTGCGCCCCCTCACACCGTCTCCCCCCGGGGTCTCCCCCGTCCTCGCTCGACCCCTAACCCTGGGTGGGTCCCGCTGGGTGTAGGAACTCCTGCCCTCCCCACAGCCACCCCTCAGGGGTGCCAGTCTCAGAGGTCCGGCCTTTACTTTTGCTCCCCCTTCCTTCTCTCCCACTCCCTCAGGACCCGCATGGCTGGAGGGGGCCTCGGTGGGCAGAGGATCAGGCCTAGGATCTCAGCAGGCTCTCGGGGGCCCAAGTGGGCAGGGGAAACCTGTCCATGCTCCCTTTTGAGTCTCTGTTCTCCTGATGGTCCCCCAATTATCATCCCCTTAGGTGTCCATGGTCCCCCACTGGTGCCTGGTAGGTGCCCTAGTTGTGTGGAGTCATGAATTCCACGTCCTCCAGGAGTCTGCCATTTTGACTCTGCCCCTCATGTGGCAAATTTTAGAGCCTCCAGATATACTTTTCACTGAATGAAATAATAAAGTATGAAAGAAAATAGGAAGAGGAAAAACAATAGATGCTACCAATAATGCAAAAATGGTAACTTGTTAGCAGTTCTTTAATTATCAATTTAAAATAATGTTTATTTATTTTATAGTTAGGAAAATTTAGAAATCATAAAGTAGTATGAAAAGAAACTAAAGAATATTTGCATTATTTTCATATGTAAATACCAAATTTCAGAATATATTTTTAAAATAATTTAACAATCTATATTGCTCTCTAAATCCATTCACCATTATAAAAACCAAGCAGCCTACGTATTCCCTTGGATCATCTCTACAGTGAACTTGTGAGGACACAAACCAGACTCAAAAATATCAAAGAACCAATATAAAAACTTAAAATTTTTGGTTTGATGTTAATAAATCTTAAAAACAAAATGTTACCCCTAATACTGAATATCTTTTTCATGGCTAGGCTGCCAGTTAAGCTTTCCCTTTGTTCCTGCAGGCCTCAGGCACACAATCTGCTGTCTTCTTTTCTCCCTAGCCCCAAACACATACTGCTCCCATCTGGTTTCCTGTTTTGCTCAAGCCTTCAGCAGACTAGAATGCTGTGTCTTCAGCTTTTCTATTTTTTATGAGTTTGTAAAGATAACACAGAGACAATTCTAGTTTAAACCAGTTTACTATTAATTTCTGAGAGGAGGTAAAGGAGAGAAGTAAAAATAAACTAGCTTAATTTATAAGAAATATAGAAAGAAATTTTAAAAGTCCCTAATATCTAACAAAACTCTCATTGTTTTCTTTCTAGAGCCTCTAGTTCCTGTCTCACTTTTATAGAGTCTCCTGAAAGTTTCAAAGACTTCTTGATGCTACTCTATAATAAGAGGTTTGAGTTTCTTTCTCCCTCTTCAGTGCAGAATTCTAGAGATATTCTTCTCTCTACAAGATTGCTTTGCCTTTGTTTTTCAATTAAACACTAATCTAGGTACCTTTGGGAAGTAACTTTCCTGATACAATTAAGGTTATTAGTCAACTGACAATACAATAGGGAGATTATTCTGGATAATCTAGATGAACCTTTTGAAATCACGAGTGCCTTTAAAAAGCAGGACAGGAAGGCAGAAGAGTCAGCTCAGATGCAACTGCAGAAGTCAGGAGAGATGATATAGAAGGAGAAGCCACAGGTGGTGAAGGGCCCCACATGGAAAGTATGAGAAGAAAAGCAGGCAGCCTTCTGAAGCAAACATCAGCTGGAAATGGAAACCTCAGTCCCGTAACTTCAAGGTTAACAACAATCTAGTTAACAACCTGAATGAACTAAGGAACAGATTCTCTTCAGCATCTTCTGATAGGAGTACAGCCAGCTGATCCCTTGAATTTGGCTTCATGAAATCAAGAACAGAGAAAGCAATTATACCAACCTAAAAGACTGACTTACAGAATTCTGAAATAATAAATTTGTGTTATTTGAAGCCAATAAGTTTGTGGTGATTTTTTATGGCTGCAATGTAAATTGAATACAAGTGTTGAAGCCTACACTTAATTATCTGTAAACTGAGCCCATTGTTTGTGCATTCTTAAGTATTATACAAACATAAAGAGTGAACTAGAAACATTTAATTTAGTATTTTTAGATTCATATATAATTGTTCATTCATTCAACAAGACAGGAGGTTGCCTTCAGATGCACAGAATTGTTTCAATGGATGCACAAATTTTCATATTCATTTTTATTTTATTTTTAATTAGAAAGTGACACTTCAGACTAAAGTTACTAGAAACCCCCACTGAGTAAAGGAAGAAAAGAATCAAAGAACCAGAAAAACAATGGCAAATTTGATGCAAAACAACAATTCAGCAAAATATGATTTGTGGATGTGTGTGTGTGTGTGTGTGTGTGTGTGTGAATGGAAAAGGAAAAGCTTAAAAGAGAAAGACCAAATTTTAAAAGCCCTTCAATCCTTTATGCAACAAATTGAGAATGTATTTGTCATCTGTTGTGCCAGTCACTGGAAATTCAATAGGAAACAAAAGGAGCCTTGGTGTCTGTATTGTGGACGTTCAGTCCAGTGGGGAATCTGAAGTTTTATCACACCATCATTCTAGGAAGTAATATCACAATCTATGCAGTCTAGACAAGGCTGTGCCAACCAATTTCAGGCATTTAACTTTTATCCTATAAACAACAGGAAGCTATTGGACAATTCAACTTCAAATCTTAAGATTTTCTATTGGGAAGAAAGGTGACATGATCAGATTATGTTTTAGAAAAATCACTCTGATTACTGTGGGGTTAGATGATTTGGGGAAGGTGAGTCTGATGGCAGGAAAACTGCAAAAAATTATGATAAATGAGTAAGAGATGAGACAAAAATTTAAAAATTCAATTATAATTAAAATAAGGGGTGAATTGAGCAATATTTATTTATAGAAAACAACTGATTTAGAAAATTATTGGATGTGGGCAAGAGATTATAGGATAATGATAAGGCAAGTAGTTGAGAAGTTGCTTTCACCAACTGGGATATACAGAAGGAGAATTCATGAGAATATTAAAGTTAAACATTAAAATTTTTCTAATTGAAATTCCTATGAAACATGAAAAGGGAGGCAGGAAATCTGAGTAGTAAGAGATGTGACAACAGAAGAAAAAGGTTGGTGTAATGTGGAGAAAGAGCCATGAGTCAAGGAATCCAAAAGGGACCAGCTCTGTCAACACCTTGGCTTTAGCCCAGTGAGACTGATTTTGGGCTTCTGACATCTAGAATTATAAGGTAACAAACTTTAAACCACTAAGTCTCCAGTAATTTGTTATAGCAGCAATAGAAAATTAATACAGCAGAGGTGCATGCATGTACGAACTTGAGCGTAGATCTGGACAGCTGGGAGATACGAGTAATTTAGATCTTAATCTCCCTGCACCCTCACCCACAAATCCTTATTATAAGTGTGGTCACACAGTTTAAGATACAAATTTATGTTCTAACAAACCCATCTGATTTACAAGAATTAAGTCTACCTACTCTCAGGTCCCTTCTCCACCATGACACCCTTCTCCCTAGGCAAAACAAACAAACAAACAATAAAAAACAAAATAAAACCAGAAGTTACTTGAAATCAGCAGCTTTTTAAAATTCTCCCATAAAACTGAAATCCATTAAAGAGATTATGTTAGAATGATATGTAGAGGTGGGGATACTGTACGGGACAGAAAATATTGGGCCTGAGGACAGCAAAGAGGAGAAACTGCAGATTTCAACAGATATGGAAAGTGTCCAAGAATGTTGGATGCATTCACATGGTTCTCTGAAGCATGGTGAGAAGGGAACAAGTGCTCACAGAGAAAGGCTACATAGGATATCTCTATAGAATCTAGTGCCAGAATTTTTAGGCTTGGCAGCTTCCCAATTACTGTTTGTAGCCTGAAGAGATTTCAAAGATTAATGTGGGTTGGGACAATAGAGGTAGTGTTTATAATGGATAAGGGACTTGGATTCTTTTCTTTTTTGTAAAGCATATAAACTTCCCAGACTTTGGGCAGGTAGAGGAAGGATACGTGAACCACAGGAATGGCTGAGATATATTTTCCTACTAGCTGTTTAGGATAGGAACTAGAAACTGGGTTTATGATTAGTTTTAAAATATGGAAAACAGTAACTCTTGCATGCCTTTTCTTGTGAAATAAGGTTGTCCATATATGTAACAGAAAATAATTTATAAATTATTAAAATTAATAGGAGAGTTCAGCATGGTTAATGGGCATAGGATCACTGCACAAATTCACTGAATTTCTACACACCAGCAATACCTTAACTAAACAAATGTTATAAACTTGTTTTACAAATACTTAAAATTTATAATAGACACAAAATAATTCAAGATATGTGGGAATGAGTTTGTTTTTGTTTTTGTTTTTTTTTGCAGCACGTGGGCCTCTCACTGTGGTGGCCTCTCCCGTTGCAGAGCACAGCCTCCGGACGTGCAGGCTCAGTGGCCATGGCTCATGGGCCCAGCCACTCCGCAGCATGTGGGATCCTCCCAGACTGGGGCACAAACCCGTGTCCCCTGCATCAGCAGGTGGACTCTCAACCACTGCGCCACCAGGGAAGCCCAGGAATGAGTTTTATAAACAATGAATAAGTTATTTTGGGAGGGAAATATAAATTCACTAAAAACATTAAAAAAATATAGATATAATATTGATGCATTAGAAAACTCAATATCTTAAAAAGATAACCATTCTTTACAAATTGATCTGCTAACACATACATTTCAAAAAAATTCCAAAACAACTCTTCATGGAACTTGAAATATATAGGGAAGTACAAAAAGCCAAAATATGCTTCTGAAAATGATAAATATGCAGAAATTTGCCCAACAGATGTTATGATTAACTGTAAGACTACAGAATAATACAGTTTGATATAGGAATTCATAATTAAGACAGTGGAATAGAATAGAAAAAAACAGTAGATAGAAACATATATAAAACCTTGATTTTTGATGTAGTAGAATGGCATATCACTGAGAATGATGATCTAATCAACAAAGAGTGATCGGGTGATTGATTTACCTACCAGGGAAAAGAAATGAAAAGGCGATTCCCACCTCAAATCACGCACATATCAACAGAAAATTATAAAAGATAAATTACTTAAAAGCTAACATTAAACTACTTTGTATTTAAGAAAATATTATTA
The DNA here is from genome assembly GCF_003031525.2 of Neophocaena asiaeorientalis asiaeorientalis. Taxonomy (NCBI): domain Eukaryota; kingdom Metazoa; phylum Chordata; class Mammalia; order Artiodactyla; family Phocoenidae; genus Neophocaena; species Neophocaena asiaeorientalis. The sequence continues at coordinate 1,575,975 of NW_020185316.1, read as the reverse complement.
TGGGCTTAGGATAGAGAAGCATTCCTTAAATAGAACACAAAAGTAAAATCATTTTAAAAGACTGACAAATTTGACTACACTAATATGAAAAACTTGTTTCTTAGTGCAATGTCAATCAGATTCCCAGTTATTTTGTGGATATCAACAAACTGATTCTACAGTTTATATGAAAAGCAAAAGACCCAGGATAGCCAACCCAGTACTGAAGGAGAAGAACGAAATTGGAGGACTAACCAACCCTACTTGACTTAAGACTTACTATGAAGCTACAGTAATAAAGACAGCATGGAACGGGTGAAAGAACAGACAAATAGATAAATGGAACAGAAGAGAACCCAGAAATAGATCACCATAGATAAAGTCAGCTGTAGAGGAGTGATGTCAGCATTGAGATGCTCCCTTTGTCTTTCCCCTCAATCTACAGCCAGTAAATCATCCATAACTGAACAAAGGTGCTTCTGCCCAACACACCAGGGTACTGGAGAATTACACACATCTGCCTGTCTAAAGGTGGGTGGACCAGAACACACAGAGGAGGCAGAATCATGAGAACAGCTGAGGTGGTGCCTGTGATCTTGGACCCCCAGCCCCTGCACTGCACTCTGAGGCCTGAGCCTCAGAGAATTTTGTAGCTTCATGGGAGGCAGCATACACAACTCTGGCCTCTCACAGCCAGAGTGAACAGGGCAGCAGCCCATGATTCCTCCATCTCCTGACTCTGGCCCCACACCCACAGTGGAGATGCACATGAACCTGACAATTCCACATATGGCAGAAGCACCTATGACCCCAGTTATCACCCCATCTCTCCCTCCCCCCATGGCAAGTGAGCCTGAGACTCAGGAGACCATGGACACAGTGGAAGCACTCACCATCCTGGTACTCCAGGTAGCAACACCAGTGAAAGCAGCAGCAGCAAGGCAGCAATGACCCTAGAGGCACAAGAAGCAATAATGAGTGCACCAGGCTACACCTCTGACAGAGGTGGTAGAGGGTGGAAAGTACCAATTCTCAAATACAACCAGAGGCAGCTCAGACAAGAGAAACAAAAACGTGTGATATATCGCCACCTACTTGAAAGCAAAGGAATGGCCTCTAATTTCTAACCTGTTCAATCTTTAGAATCAAGGGGAAAAATATAATAATAAAAGCTTTACTTAAAGAAGAAATGTGTGCACTACTACAAATGTGCTGGCAGAGGAACAACTCATCAAGCACCATGAATAACCACAGGAACACTGTAACATAAAAAGAAAATAACAATTCTCCAGATACCAAACTTAAAGCATAGACTAGTACAATCTAACTAATAGAGAATTCAAAATATCGATCCTAAAGAAACTCAACAAACTATAAGAAAACTCAGAAAGGCAGTTCAATAAGCTCAAGAATAACGTTAATGAATAGAAGGAATACTTTATCAAAGGACTGAAACTCTAAACAAGAACTAAACAGAAGTTCTGGAACTAAAGAACTCAATAAATGTGATGAAGAATGCATTGGAAATAGAGCAGATGGTATGGAAGAGAGAATTTGTGAACTTGAAGATAGAAATCTAGATAATACAGAAAGAAGAGAGAGAATTAAGATTTTTTTTAAAAATGAGGAACTTATAAGAGAACAATCCAATTTGTTTAGTAAGGGCAACATTAGACTAGCAGGTATCCCAGAAGGAGAAGAGAGGGAGGAGGGAGCAGAGAGTTTATTTAAAGAAACAATAGCTGCAAACTTCCCAAACCTGAGAAAGGAACTGGATATACAAGTCTATGAAGCTAAGAGAGAACACCAAATTACTTTAATACAAAAGGACCTTCTCCAACACATATTGCATTAAAACTGTCAAAAGTCAATGACAGGCCTTCCCTGGTGGCACAGTGGTTGAGAGTCCGCCTGCCGATGCGGAGGACACGGGTTTGTGCCCTCGTCCGGGAGGATCCCACATGCTGCGGAGTGGCTGGGCCCGTGAGCCATGGCCACTGAGCCTGCGCGTCTGGAGCCTGTGCTCCGCAATGGGAGAGGCCACAACAGTGAGAGGCCCGTGTACCACAAAAAAAAAAAAAAAAAAAGTCAATGACAAAGAAAGAAACTTAAAAGCAGCCAGATTAAAAAAAGGATGGTAACCTACAAAGGAACTCCAGTTAAACTATCAGCAGATTTCTCAGCAGAAACTCTACAGGCCAGGAGGGAGTAAAGTGACATTCTCAAAATACTGAAAGATAAAAACTGTCAGCCAAGAATACTCTATTTAGCAAAGCTAACACTAAGAGATGGATGAGAAATAAAGGCTTTCCCAGACAAACAAAAGCTGAGGGAGTTCATCACCACTAGACCTGACTTAAGAAATGTTGAAAGGAGCTCTTCCACCAGAAACAAAAAGGCAAAAGTACAAAAAACTTTGAGTAAGATGATAGGTAGACTGACAAAATCAGAAAATTCCAACTGTATATCAGACTAGGCTTTTAAACACTTTATTATAATATAAAGGTTAAAGGGGGAAAAAAGCAGTAAAAATAACAATAGCTACTTCAATTTGGTAACAAATTCACAATATAAAAAAGAATAATTTGAAACACCAAAACACAAAATAGGAAGAGGAAAAAAAAACAAATTCGTATAGTCAAATGAAGATAAGATGCTTTGAGAAGAAAAAAATAGTATTATATTTATGAAATGTTTTATATGTACCTAATGGTAAACACAAAACAAAAGTATAGAGAAGAGACATGAAACATAAAAAAGAGGAAACTGAGAAAAACATCAAAGAAAACCACCATGCCAAAATTCAGATAGAAACACAAGGAAAAAGAAACAATGGAGATATAGAGCAACCAGAAAACCAAAGATAAAATAGCAGTACTAATTCCTCATTTACCAATTACCACCTTACATGTAAATGGATTGAATTAATCAGTCAGAAGACACTAACTGACTGGGTGGATTAAAAACAAAGTGGCTGGATGGATTAAAAAACAAGACCCAACTATATGCTGCCTCCAAAAGACTCCCTTCACCTCTAAAGAAAAACACAGGCTCAAAGTGAAGGAATAGAAAATGATACTCCAAGTAAATGTCAGCCAAAAGAAGGCAGGTCTAGCCACATTCATGACAGACAAAATGGACTTCAAGCCAAAAAAGGTAACAAGACAAAGATGGGCAGTATATAATGATAAAGTGGACAATCCATTAAGAAGACATAACAGTTATTAATATATGTGCATCTAACATAGGATCACCAAAATATATAGATCAATTAGTAACAGACTTAAAGGGAGAAATTGACAACAACATGCTAATAGTAGAGAACTTTAACAATGCACTTATATCAATGGATGGATCATCAAGACGAAAGTCAACAAAAAAACCATGGCTTTAAATGAAACATTAGACCAGATGAATTTGATAGATTTACAGAGAACACTCCATCAAAATAAAGCAGAATACACATTCTTCTCAAGCGCACCTGGAACATTCTCAAAAATAGACCATATGTTGGGACACAAAACAAGTCTCAATAAATTTAAGAAGACTGAAATCAGAGCAAGCATCTTTTTATAGATAAAGAAAGGTAGAGAGAAAATTTGAATATATCACTTTTTGCCAGTAAAATTTTGCCCCTGAATATTCAGTGCAAAATGCCTCACGGAAATTCGAAAAATATAATATGAATATGTGTTTTTTAAAATTTTTAATTGGGAAAGTTAATACATCCCAATAACAACAAAACACTGCGTATGTATATATGTATATAGAACTTTTAAAAAGCCATCTTGTTTCTTTAGGGAACCAGCAGATTCTAAGAAAATCAGTTAACTATAGTATATTTCCTGTGGTAATTGTATTACACAAAAAGGGATGAATTAAGATGTTATACGTGTAGTATGCCATCTGCTTCTGTTTTTGTTATATTCATTATGTGCACCTGTTCTTATTCAGCTATAAGGAAGCTCTTTATCTTAATTTACACATCAAAATATTGCAAAACAATCAATTTTTTATATATAAAAACTTTTTTCCTGAAACCTGTGCTAAGATCAAAGAGTAACAGATTATCAAATTAAGGCTCTATCTTCAAGATAAAATTTCAAAAAATCTAGGTAGATAAGGGGGATCCAAATCACTCTAACAAAAAAAAAAGTCACTTAAATTTTTTTTTTTATCTCCAGTTTATTTTTTTAGACTAAGAGCTGAGTATGAAAGTCACAGCCAAAGCACTTGAAAAAGGCCCAGGAGGATAGATGGGGACCACTGAGGATGGGTGGGCAAGACAAGGTTCTGGGAGTTAGGGGCTGACTCAGGGCTGAGGCGAGGAGGGGACGTTGTTGTCTCAAGTTCTCCAAAAGTGTCTGTGCATTGCACAGGTCCTAACTTCACAGAAGACAAAAGAGGGGCCAAGGCGTGCCCCCCTGGGGTGCCTAGCCTGGTGAGGAAGGGGTCTGAAGCAGGAAGAGGAAGTCAAGGAAGGTCAGGGAGTTAAGGAATGGGAAGGACTCTGTCCATCTGTACATTATATATAGCAATATAAAGTCTGTACATGCCTGCCTGGCACCCCAATGACCACCCCTTGGCACCCTTGTCCACTGTCTGCTCCCTCAGGTGATTTTTCAAAACTAATCAAAATTATACAGGCATCATTGTATGATTAATTCATCTCAGAGAACTATGAAAACTGATCTGAGAAAGTTGTACTAAATATTTTTGTTGTATTTGACTGTGTTAATGTTATCTAAACTATAAACTTTTTATAAATATGTTTTGAAATAATGAGATAGATACACCTGTATATAAAAGTATCATTTAAAAGTATATGTTAAGTAATGATCATCCCAATGTTTTATTTTGAATTAGAATTATCAGACATAAAATTTATATTCTGAAAACAAACAGAATCAAAGGAATCTACCCATATTTCAAGTGAATAAAAAATAATGCCACAGAAGAAAAAAAGAGATACTAATCCAAGTAGGTTTTGAACATAGGACAAATATTTGATTATGTACTGTCAGGCTAAAGATAAATACAACTACAAATAAATCTTGAAATCTAATTAGTAGTTTTGTTTTTTTCCAGTTGTATTGGTTCAGCATTCCTATACTTTGGTGAGTATTATAGAACTAGCAAATGAATAAATGTTTGATGTTGTTAAAAGATGGGTTTCTAGGCAGTGTGAGAAGAGAAAGTCAGATGGACAGATGGGGAAGGCAAGGAAGAACCATGGACTAATGAATTAAAAATTTAGAGGTATCAGTAGAAACTCATCACTCTTAATATGCTCATACACATATACATCTATGTATATGAACATATATTTTTAGCTGTTTCTGGACAAAAATTCTGGTCTTGGTTTCTACATACCTCACTGAACTAATGAACCCAGTGCTCCTTGGAGCAATGGTTGATTCTAGGGCTGAGGCAGAGAGAATTTTAAATGAGCCTGGAACAATGTCTTGTGCCTGAAGAATACGGAAATGCATATGGCGTTTGTTATAATCTTAAGATCATAACAAAAGACACAGAAAGCAAGTAGGTGGGAATTTCACTGGCCAATTTGTAACAATTTAAAGCATTAAAATGAATAATGACAATAATGGATCATAAGACACTGAGTAATATTAGACTCTGATTTCCCAATGACATACATACATACATAGATACATACATATACAGAAAATGCCAATTAATAAGTATCAAAGGAATGATAAAATTAGTAAAGTAAAAATTTACTACAATATTGTAATAATTAATTGAGGCAAATATCAATAAATGCAAAACCAGTGGGTGAAATTTTTATGGACACAGAATAATTGCATAGTTAACATTATTTCCTCATCAAGGTGTAAATGAAATTTGGAGAAACTCAGACACTACCTCAATCAAGAGATCAAAGTTTATATCAATAACAATGAAATTGACATCATGTGCCTTGGACTGTGATACACCAAAAAGGACACAGCTTCCCTTATGTAGTATTCTTGCTCAATTATATGAATCTAATCATGAAGAAACATTAGAGAACCCAAATTAAGATTCTACAAAACAACTGGCTATTATAGTGTTCAACAAGCAAACAATAAACAAACAATTATGTTAAGAAAGACAAAGAAAAATTATTGAAGAGTTCTGCATTAAATGAAACTAAAGAACATATTAACTTAATTCAACTGGTGAAATTGGGAAAATTCTACAAAGTGGCATCATCAGGACTATTGAAAACCACCTAAAAACTATGCAAATAATTAATGAGTGTAAGGAAATGAATCATATGTTTCATATTTCATGAAAAAATGTAAAACAATCAAACAGAGGAGTAGTAAGTAATTTGTAGATCAGGGAATTTAAAACCTACAAGTCCACAGGGAATAAAAAAGAACAAAGAAAAGTCAAGCAGTTCAACCTGAAGAACTCAATTTTTCTGGAATTGATTACACAGCTACCATAGAAAGTGGCTAAGAGGCAGAATGTGAAAACAATTGTTTTTAAGTCTTTTAAAGACATTTATATATGCAGCATTACCCAAGAGGATACCTGGAATGCAGTTTCTAGAGAAATTAAACAAGACTGTTCTTAGATTCAGACACCCAAGGCACCAACATTGTAGGTAAAACTGGTGCCATTATAAATTTGGGGAATTAAGAGGAAGTCCTCATACTGAATATTGAGGCCCCTGAATCCACCTTCGTTTTTAAAAATAATCTCCTAGTTTGAAGATTACAGGACACTATAGATATTTGGGAATTCCCATTTTGTGTTTTCTATTTCACTATTCATTTCTGCTTTAATCATTATTATTCTGTTTCTTCTGCTTACTTTGTGTTTAATGTGCTCTTTTTAATCTAGTGTCTTAAGGTGAGGTCATAATTCAAGAATTTTCTCCTTTTGTAATATAAATATTTAGTGTTATAAATTTCTGCCTAAGTATTGCTTTAGAGACACTCCACAAATTCTTATACAGTGTGCTTTAATTTGTATTCAGTTTATAATACTTTTTAATTTTCCTTTTAATGGGTTCTTTAATCAGGTTATCTATACAGGTGTTATTTAGTTTCCAATACATCAGGATTTCTCCAGAATTCTTTCTGTTATTGCTTTCTAATTTGATCCTATTGTAATCAGATAACATACTTTGTTTGGCTCAAAATCTTTAAAACACTTGTTTTTGTCCCTGAATATTCAGTTCTTGATAAATGTTCCATTTTCACTTTATAAAGAATGTACATTTGGCTATTATTGGGTAGAGTGTTCTATAAATGATTAGTTCAAGTATTGATAGACCAATAGTGTTGTTAAAATATTCCATATCTTATCTGTCTACTTGTCCTATTAATTAATTAAGAATGGGTGCTGGATCTCCCGACTGTAATGGTAGATTTGTCTCTTTTTGTATTTTTTTCAGTTTTTGCTTCATATATTTTGTATATCTGTTTTTAGGTAAGTAAATAAAAATTTATAATTGGGGCCCCTCCTAACGAATTGACTCCTTTATCCTTGTGAAATAACCCTGTTATCCCTAATAACATTCTTTGCTCTGAAATCTACTTTACTGATGTTAATATAGCCACTCCAGCTTTGTTTTGAACTTGTGATAGCATGGTCTATATTTTACATTCTTTTTAAAAATCTTGTGTTTATATTTAAAACGCAATTCTTGTAGGTATCATATAGCTGGGTCAAGACTTTTTTAATTGGAGTGGTTAAAAGATTAACATTTTATGTGATTACTGATATAGTGAGGTTTTAGTCTTTCATCTTGCTGTTTGTTTTCCATTTCCCATCTTTATTTTGGTAGTCTACTGGTTACTTTAGGATTAAGAGAATACATCTTTAATTTATCATGGTTTACATTCAAATGATACTATGTAACTTCACACATAGCATAAAAATCTTACCATAGCATACTTCCATTTTTGCTCACCTAACCTAGACAGAAGTTGGCTCAGAGTAGGCATTATTATTTTCTGAATGAAGGAGGGAGCTTAGAAAATGATTCAATCCTTGCATAGTGTTCCAGGCTGAAGGTGGTCATGTCTCGAGAGCATCTCTTTCATAGTACAATGGAAGGAAGATTAAAAAGCAAACATGGCCTAAGCTTCACTGTGGCAATATCTAGTTTTGAGTCAGTCTGGGTAAGATATTTTATTTCTTTGTTTTTCTTTTGTTTTGTTTCATTTATGAATTTTTAAAAGTAGACATTTTATTTACATTATTTTGAAAGTTGAATTATATACTTGATCACCTATAAGGTCGTTGAATTGACCATTGGTTTCTTGGCCTTATTCTCCTTCCCATCACACCATTCTTTCTTTTTCCTCCTATCTCTTGTTAATTTCTTGCTCCCTCTCCTCTCCTCTTCCCTATGGCCACCATTTCTTCCCTTTCTCTTGCATTCTTTCTTTCCCTATAAATCTCTCTTCTCCACCTCTTTCCTTGTTCCTTTTCCTTCTTTCTTTTCTCCTTCTCTCCTTCTATTTCCCTCTTCTTTCTTTTCTCTCTATTCTCTTATTCTTCAAAAATACAAAGTTCATTACTCTAGTGAACTCTAAAACACAATGCTCATAAATTTAACAGATTTTTACAAATTAATGCTCACAAACCATATGCTAAGTATTATATTAAATGCTGGGGAATAAGGTAAAGCAGTGTGATAAAATATCTACCCTCACCAAGATTAGAATCTGCCAGAGAAGAAGGTATTTTACCAAAAAAGACAGATGTGAAGCCAAGAGTTACGGTGTTGACTAATAGATATCAGTACATTAGATTTTAAAATTGTGTTTTAAATAAAGTTTTAAAATAAAACATCTTTGATTATCTAATAACACCAATTTTGTTTGACACTTGGGCTATTTGTCTTAAGAATTAGGTCTTAAGAACTTGCCCTAAGAAATTAAAAATCCTGTAAAAAAAGCACTTTATATACCATAGGAATAGGATATGTCCTGTGTGTGTGTGTGTGTGTGTGTGTGTGTGTGTCTATGTGTGTAAAAGAGAGATAGACAGATAGAGAGAGAAACAGAGACAGAAAAAAATAATCAGCCACTTGCCAATAGCACTGGTATTCAAGCAAGCACCTGATATCTTCCCTCAAGCAAAAGAAAAGAAAAAAAATTTCCAATACCAATCCACATTATATAAGTACAGAAATTCAAAAGAAACCTCCTCTTCCCCCATACATAAACACAAAACAAAAATCTTCTGAACTTGTTCTACTGCACCCTAAGACATTAAAAAAGTCCTTGAAGTTCATAATGTTTTACTTGTGTATCATTCTGTGAGGTTATTTCTATCTTATCCTGTTGATTGTGGAAATGTCAGGGGATTCCTGTTCAACAGTAAATAAGCAATACCTACAATGACAACAATTCCATTTATCTACCTCCTAAATAGCTCTTAAATTTAGCTACATATTGGCTACCACAGTCCTAGCTCAATCTTTTATTTCTCACCTGGAAAACTATAATATCTTCCTAAAAGAGAATCTAGATTCTACCATACCATCCTCTGCAGTATTACCACAAAGATTTGGTGTCGACTGTTTTAAAATTGTAATATGCTTATAAAAGTATAGTAGACTTTTTAAAGTAATTTACGTGGAGTTCAAATCCAGACTTGATACTATCTGTAAATGATGGAAGTTATTTAACTTTTTCAAACTGTATTTTCATTTATAAATTGAGATTGATAATAATTACTTCATAGAATTTTTGTGAGAATTATATATGGTGTGGATGTAAAGTGCTTCTCATATTACTTAGAATCAAGTTAATTCTCAATGAATATTTGTTTTTGTGAGTGCTTTGATGCTCATGGCAAATAATTTGGAAACTAAGAAAAAGAATCACAAAGGACGTAGAAATAATACTTTGTAACCCATTAATGCTTTATAGAAATTTCAATTTTTTTCTAGTCCATTACTGCAAATGATGCGCTAATCACAATTAAGATGATACAAATAGATGGACTTCAGCTGGGTGCTTTATGACCGCCTGGAGGGGTGGGATAGGGAGGGTGGGAGGGAGTGAGATGCAAGAGGGAAGAGATATGGGAACATATGTATATGTATAACTGATTTACTTTGTTATAAAGCAGAAATGAACACACCATTGTAAAGCAATTATACTCCAATAAAGATGTAAAAAAAAAAATCACAGTTAATATTTAGGCCTACAAATTAAATTTACATTCTCTTATTTGAAATAACACTTTTTAAAAATAAATTTTTAGGCACTTTTAATCATCATCTATTTTTAACCAAACTATACAATGATTGCTTAAAATGAAACTTGATATCTAATATTCTTCTCCCAGCCTCTACTTCCTCCCCCACTGCTTTCTGGCTATTCCATATTTTTTTCCTCCAGATGAACTTAAAGGAGATTTAACATATTTGAAATATTGACTTTCTTACTACAGAAATAGAATGTATATATTATTCAAGACTCTTTTATTATTTCCCAGTACATTTTTAGCTCTTGTATGTGGGTCTTGAATAGTTTTCTTAGGCTTATTCTACTTTTTATAGATAGTATTGTTATTATAAAACAAGTGATTTCATCATTAAATATTCTAAGTTGTTAATGTAGGTGTATGGATAAGCCACGGTTTTAATGTGGATTTTCTATTGACTGTAAATTTGCCAGGTGATTTTGCTTCATATTTTGGTTGACAGTCATATCTGCAAATATTGTCAATTTTGCTGCTTTGTTTTTTATCATTTTTAATTTCGAGAAAAGGTTTGTGGGTATTAAATATTTGGAGTAAGTGAATTCCAAAAACTGTATTAATGTTGATTTCTTGATTCTGAATGTTAAATAGTTTGTGTGGTGAAATCCAAGTTCAAACTAAACTTAGCTTATATATTTGAAGCCATTGATCTACTGTCTTCTAAAGAACCAATATAAAATAAAAAGTTAAAAAAATAAGAGAAATTTAAAAATTTTGACACAATTAAAAAAATAAACATTTATTAGTACACTTGCAAAAAAATAACCAATAAAGATACCAAAAGTATTCTTATTTATGCAGAAATAATCTGCACATCTCCTCTTTGAAATACTTAAATAAATTCTCCACATACTCTTTGTGTTTCTTCTATATGTGATTCTTCTCTCATCTCTAAATTATTCTTCTGCAATTCATGTTAGATATACCTTAGAAATTCTGAACCTAGTTTATTGGCTAAATTTCTGTCATATTTCATGTCTTTGCTGGTTTGCAGCTCATTCTAAGAGAATTCTGCAATTCAATATCTTATGTGACTAATAAGTTGTGTCCATTCTGCAGCATGGATGTTAATTTATTGATGTGTGTGATCTAGGCTAAATGAGGAGTTTTAGAAATAGCGTGGGTCTTAGAAATATTTTTTTCTGTGATGAAAGTAGTGGTGCTCAAGATATATGGAGAAGAGTATGTGTTCTCTTACCCATTCTTGAAAATTATAATAGAGTCTGTGTTTTTGAAATGACTTGTTTATTGAAAATTGATTAAAGAATAGTCACCTGACGTTGACTAGAAAACTTGCTGAATTTTGCATCTAGAATATTTTTCTATTTGTCTTGAATAAACATTTCATATGACGTGAGTTAGAACTAAAAAAACAAAACAAAACAAAGCATTAAAGTGAAACTCTTTGATAACTTTTTTGTCATCTGCTAGCAAATAATTGTGTGTGTGGTAGACTCTTGCTTGATGATTTGTTCTTTGTAACATATTCCTTAAAGGGAATATTGTAGTGAACGCAGCCTCACCTCCTTCACCTATTTTATTAGAAGGTTATGCTGTACACCTAGAACAATCTAATAATTTTGAGTGACCAAAGTCTTTGTTGGTTCTGAATAGCATATAAAATTAATTTTCCAAAACTTAACTTTTATTTTTAGAGACAATACTCTGCTTTTAGGTTTCCCCACTTCAGTAAATGGAAACTTTATCCTTCCAGCTGCAAACTCCACCATAACTGTGTCCTAAGCTACCATCACTCATCTGAATTGTTCCCATAACTATCTCCTTGTTTTCCCTTTTCTCTTCTATAGTCTATGTGCCATACAGCAGTTAAAATAATTTAAATAATTAAAATGTAAAACAAATATGGTACTCATCTGTATCAAATTTACTTTGTTTGTTTGTTTGTTTGTATTTTTGCGGTACGTGGGCCTCTCACTGTTGTGGCCTCTCCCGTCGCGGAGCACAGGCTCCAGACACGCAGGCTCAGTGGCCATGGCTCACAGGCCCAGCCGCTCCTCGGCATGTGGGATCTTCCCGGACCGGGGCACGAACCCGTGTCCCCTGCATCAGTAGGCGGATTCTCAACCACTGCGCCACCAGGGAAGCCCTATGGGCTTCTGTTCCCATATAGGTTATTACAAAATATTGAGTATAGTTTCCTCTGCTATACAGTAGGTCCTTGCTGTTTATCTATTTTATATATAGTAGTGTGTATATGTTACTCTCAAATTCCTAGTTTATCCCCCCCCAACCTTTCCCCTTTGGTAACCATAAGTTTGTTTTCTATGTCTGTGATTCTGTTTCTGTTTTGTAAATAAGTTCTTTTGTATTATTTTTTTAGATTCCATATATGTGATATTATATTTGTCTTTCTCTGTCTGACTTACTTCACTTAGTATGATAATCTCTAGGTCCATCCATGTTGCTGTAAATGGCATTTTTCTTTTTTTTTTTTGGCTGAGTAGTATTCCATTATATATGTATATACCGCATCTTCTTTATCCATTCATCTGTAGATGAACTTTTAGGTTGCTTCCATGTCTTGGCTATTTTAAAGAGTGCTGCAATCTTCCCAATTAATTAAGAATTTTATTCATAGTGGTTTTTATCCCCAAGACCATTGAGGCTCTAAATATAATATTCACCATCATCACCAACCTCAAACATACACGCGCACACAACACACACACACACACACACACACACACACACACACAGCACTTCCCTTACCTTTATCTTCCACTATGTTCCCTTTGAAAACCATGCTCTAGGCTGTCTGGAATCTGTGATATTCCTAACTAAAACACACCTGTTACAGTCTTGCCACGGGCCCTCGGCACATCCCAGTTCCTCTCACTAGAATTATATTCTCCAGATATCTTTACTTCGGGCCCTGTCATTTCCATTATGTTTCTGTTCAGATGTCTACAGAGCAGAGAGATCTTTACTGTCCATTTTATATAAAATCATAATCAAACAACCCATCTACTCCCCCTTATTATCCTGTAACTTCTATGACAGAAAGAAAAATAAGTAGGAAATGAGTGAAAAAAATAGGTATGCACAAACTGCTGAAATAATTCTGCAATTCAATTGACTCTCAAAAGTAAAAGTTTAGCATTCCTTTCAATTATGAATGTAGGCAACAAAGTGGAGTAATATGAGTAGTATCTGTAACTGCGTCACAAATATAAATCATGATAATGTTCTATCACATTACGGTCTTTACAGGATACTCATGTTTTTAGGCTCCTCCCTACTGAGAAATTATGGTTCTTATTAAACCTGCCACTGGATCACACATGATTGCCATAGTATCCACCTGGGTTCTCTGCTTTTGGAACAAAAAAGGGTGTTTGGAAGTGGCACCATGTTGTTTTCTTTCAATTTGAACCTCCTTCTAATTTCTAAGTGGGATTTCTCAGATTTTCTGGCATATGGCTAAGATCTGTGCTTATTGCCACTATTGATTCAAACATCTTCCTAATTCAACATTTCCTCCGTCATTCTAAATAGGAATCTTAGCATCGTGTGAATTTACTGGGTGGGGGATGGAGACTGACACACTAGTGCTTATGGCTCACGATGTCATCTTACCAATAACTAATAAAATGATCTTTCTATCTCACAAGTTTGATCAACCCACTCATGATTCCAACCAAAAATGTTTCTAAGTTGCCTTCATCACAAAGTACAAATGCCTCAGCTTGTGTACAGAAAACTTCTTCCACTCACCTCTACAATACAATCTCACTTTTCTGTTTTTTATTTTATCTTGTAGCAATAAGAAGAAGAAGAAGAAGTCTTTTTTGAGACTAATTTTCTTCATGCCATATGTCAAGCTAAGTGCTTTATTAGAAATTATCTCATTTCATCCATAATAATGTTATGAGGGTATGTACTATTATTATCTCCAAGTTACAAGTAAGAAAAATGAATGTTATGAGGTTAAGTAAATTACTCAAGGTCACACAAACAACCGGTGTAAAACACAGGATTTTGGACCACACCAGTTGACTTTAGAGCCAAAGATCTTTAGTGTGTACGTTACAGTAACATCCTGTGAGTCCCTGTGCCTCCCTGCCATACTCGTCTGCACATCTGACACAGCGCTAGCCCCATTATATTTACTGAGTTATAAACCTGCATGCATGAAAGGAAATGTGCTTATTTCTTTAAAACAGTATCTATTGGTTTTATATGCTGCAATTTTAATATCTAAGTACCTAACAAATTAGAATAATTTTATAATTTAATAGTAAAAATTCAGTTTATTAAGATTATAGTCCTTTCAAGATTGAATTAAAAGAAGAGACAGAAGCTCTGATTCTTAAACAAAATAAAGTGAAACTTACTAAAGAATTAGGTACATTTCCAGCTGCATTATTAGAAGTTTACATTTTAAATTAGAAAAAAGGTAAAATATCAAACCGTAACAACACACTTGTTTTGCCCCCAAAGATCACCTCTCCCTGAAGGTTTCCCTAAAGTTATTTCTTATTTTAAGTAAATGTCTTGCTTTGCTACTGCTGTTTCTCAGGGGAACAAAGATGCAACATCCTGATAAATTTAACATTTTTTATACTGAGAATGTCTCCCAGGAGATACAACCACTTGCAGCAATGGATGCAGAACCTTGGTAAACATGTTGTGAAAGCAACTCTTAGAGGAAACCACAAGCATCAGCATAAGCTAATTTCCTCTCCCCTGAAGCCAGTATTAGACTTCTAGCATGACATCCTCCTAAGAGTTTCAGAGGATTCATCTGTCTATATAGATCAGTTTGTAAATTTTAAATGAGACATTCATGATAAAATTTTTGATAGTTCTTATTTACTTCATCTAATATTAATAAACCACTAGTCTTTACCCTGCTAATTATTCAGAACAATCTGTGAGGTATTTAAAAATGCAGATATCCCCTGTGTCCTACTTCTGAATCAGAGAGTCTCCAGGTAGACATTTAAAGACTTTCTGTAATAAACAGTAAAATTCTTTCTTAAAATTCCAGGTTCAGAATTATCTTAATTCACTTTTATAACAGTTTGAAGGGAAAGGGCAAAGGCAGACTCTGCGGATGTTACTTAGAGTAGGATGTAGAAACCCAGTCATATCTCCACAGTGTGGGATTAATGTAGTGAGCCAGTATACCCCAAAATGGCAATCATATATGATCAGAGACACAATGCAAACTCAACATCTACCTATCTCTCAGGGGGTAACTGAGAGCAATCAAGCTCATAGGCAGCAAGTATAAAGTCAGAATATCTATCCATCTATCTACAGTGAAAAATAAACCTCTCACGTTAGAATTCTCTCATATAAATAAATTCTCTCATATAAATAACTTTTGATAGAAACAGCAAGTTTCTATCAAA